>NC_134268.1:164074055-164357052 GCF_031893055.1 Leptodactylus fuscus | reverse complement strand
TGGTAGTTATATGCGCACATATTTATGTGCGCGCATATTTATGTGTGCGCATATATATGGTAGCTATATATGGTAGTTATGTGCGTGCATATATATGTGCGTGCATATTTATGTGCGCGCATATATATATGGTAGTTATATATATGGTAGTTATGTGCGCGCATATTTATGTGCGCGCATATTTATGTGCGCGCATATTTATGTGCGCGCATATATATATATATATGGTAGTTATATATATGATAGTTATGTGCGCGCATATTTATGTGCGCGCATATATATGGTAGTTATGTGCGCGCATATATATGGTAGTTACATATATATATATATATATATATATATATATATATATGGTAGTTATGTGTGCGCATATTTATGTGCACGCATATTTATGTGCGTGCATATTTATGGTAGTTATATATGGTAGTTATGTGCGCGCATATTTATGTGCGCGCATATATATGGTAGTTATACTGTATGTATGGTAGTTATGTGCGTGCATATATATGGTAGTTATATGCGCGCATATTTATGTGCGCGCATATACACTCACCGGCCACTTTATTAGGTACACCTGTCCAACTGCTCGTTAACACTTAATTTCTAATCAGCCAATCACATGGCGGCAACTCAGTGCATATAGGCATGTAGACATGGTCAAGACAATCTCCTGCAGTTCAAACCAAGCATCAGTATGGGGAAGAAAGGTGATTTGAGTGCCTTTGAACGTGGCATGGTTGTTGGTGCCAGAAGGGCTGGTCTGAGTATTTCAGAAACTGCTGATCTACTGGGATTTTCACGCACAACCATCTCTAGGGTTTACAGAGAATGGTCCGAAAAAGAAAAAACATCCAGTGAGCGGCAGTTCTGTGGGCGGAAATGCGTTGTTGATGCCAGAGGTCAGAGGAGAATGGCCAGACTGGTTCGAGCTGATAGAAAGGCAACAGTGACTCAAATAGCCACCCGTTACAACCAAGGTAGCCAGAAGAGCATCTCTGAACGCACAGTACGTCGAACTTTGAGGCAGATGGGCTACAGCAGCAGAAGACCACACCGGGTGCCACTCCTTTCAGCTAAGAACAGGAAACTGAGGCTACAATTTGCACAAGCTCATCGACATTGGACAATTGAAGATTGGAAAAAACGTTGCCTGGTCTGATGAGTCTCGATTTCTGCTGCGACATTCGGATGGTAGGGTCAGAATTTGGCGTCAACAACATGAAAGCATGGATCCATCCTGCCTTGTATCAACGGTTCAGGCTGGTGGTGGTGGTGTCATGGTGTGGGGAATATTTTCTTGGCACTCTTTGGGCCCCTTGGTACCAATTGAGCATCGTTGCAACGCCAAAGCCTACCTGAGTATTGTTGCTGACCATGTCCATCCCTTTATGACCACAATGTACCCAACATCTGATGGCTACTTTCAGCAGGATAATGCGCCATGTCATAAAGCTGGAATCATCTCAGACTGGTTTCTTGAACATGACAATGAGTTCACTGTACTCCAATGGCCTCCACAGTCACCAGATCTCAATCCAATAGAGCATCTTTGGGATGTGGTGGAACGGGAGATTCGCATCATGGATGTGCAGCCGACAAATCTGCGGCAACTGTGTGATGCCATCATGTCAATATGGACCAACATCTCTGAGGAATGCTTCCAGCACCTTGTTGAATCTATGCCACGAAGAACTGAGGCAGTTCTGAAGGCAAAAGGGGGTCCAACCCGTTACTAGCATGGTGTACCTAATAAAGTGGCCGGTGAGTGTATATGGTAGTTATATATATGGTAGTTATGTGCGCGCATATTTATGTGCGCATATATATGTGCGCGCATATATATGTGCGTGCATATTTATGTGTGCGCATAATTTTGTGCGCGCAGATATATGGTAGTTATGTGCGCGCATATTTATGTGCGTGCATATATATGGTAGTTATATATATGGTAGTTATGTGTGCGCATATTTATGGTAGTTATATATATGGTAGTTATGTGACCCGCATATTTATGTGCGCGCATATATATGGTAGTTATATATATGGTACTTATGTGCATGCATATTTATGTGCGCGCATAATTATGTGCGCGTATATGGTAGTTATGTGCGCGCATATATATGGTAGTTATATATATGGTTGGTAGTTATGTGCGCGCATGTGCGCGCGCATATATATGGTAGTTATATATATGGTAGTTTATATATAACTACCATATATATAACTATCATATATATACGCGCATAAATATACGCGCACATGCACGCACATAACTACCATATATAACTACCATATATATAACTACCATATATATGCGTGCACATAAATATGCGCGCACATAACTACCATATATATGCGCGCACATAAATATGCGCGCACATAAATATGCGCGCACATAAATATGCTCGCTCATAACTACCATATACTGTATATAACTACCACATATATATGTGCGCACATAAATATGCACGCACATATATATGCGCGCACATAAATATGCACGCACATATATATGGTAGTTATGTGCCCCGCATATTTATGTGCGCGCATATATATGATAGTTATATATATGGTAGTTATGTGCATGCATATTTATGTGCGCGCATATATATGGTAGTTATATATATGGTAGTTGTGTGTGCGCATATTTATGTGCGCGCATATTTATGTGCGCGCATGTATATATCTACCATATGCACATAACTACCATATATATAACTACCATATATATAACTGCCATATATATGCGCGCACATAAATATGCACGCACATAACTACCATAAATATGCGCGCACATAAATATGCGCGCACATAAATATGCACGCACATAACTACCATATATATGCGCGCACATAAATATGCGCGCACATAAATATGCGCGCACATAACTAGCATATATATAACTACCATATATATGCGCGCACATAAATATGCACGCACATAACTATCATATATATGCGCGCACATAAATATGCGCGCACATAACTACCATATATATAACTACCATATATATGTGCGCACATAAATATGCGCGCACATAACTACCATATATATGCGCGCACATAACTAGCATATATATAACTACCATATATATGGGCGCACATAAATATGCACGCACATAAATATGCACGCACATAAATATGCGCGCACATAAATATGCGCGCACATAAATATGCGCGCACATATATATGCGAGCACATAAATATGCGCGCACATAACTACCATATATATAACTACCATATATATATGCGCGCACATAAATATGTGCGCATATAAATATGCACGCACATATATATGCGCGCACATAAATATGCGCGCAAATATATATGCGCGCACATAAATATGCACGCACATATATATGCGTGCACATAAATATGCGCGCACATAACTACCATATATATGCGCGCACATAATTATGCACGCACATCAATATGCGCGCACATAACTACCATATATATGCACGTACATAAATATGCGCGCACATAAATATGTGCGCACATAAATATAACTACCATATATATAACTACCATATATATGCGCGCACATAAATGGGTTCAGTCTGTAAAGAAAGAATAAATAATTGAGTTATCAGCTGCTAAAATGTGTATACATTTTTTTGGGACACCTTGCACATGCGCGCATATATATATATATATATATATATATATATATATATATGTGCGCGCATATTTGTACATAAATATGCGCGCACATAAATATGCGTGCACATATATATGCATGCATGTGCAGGGTGTCCCAAAAAAAGGTATACACATTTTAGCAGCTGATAACTCAATTATTTATTCTTTCTTTACAGCCTGAACCCATTAAACCGAGTGATGGCATACTGTACAGACTTGACTTTGAAGAAAGGAAATTTATTCTAAAATGCAACTGGAAGTATGAAAACGCAGTAGAAGTGCAAATACAATTTAGGAGGGAGTTTAGCAAAGAACCACATAGATCTGTGAGGAAACAGAACATGTTGTATTGTTTGACATGTCTGTGACCCGGATATGTGAATCCCCTCATTGAATGTAAGGCATTGAATGCGATGACATGACCATTATTCAGTGTGGTGTAAATATATGAGTACTGTATACTGCTTATATATAGTAGATAAGTGCTGTAATTACACAGAAGCTGCATGGCTTGTAACATCGGCAGCAGTTTTGTGAGTGAAGCCGCTGTTTTCTGGTAAAACCCAAAAACCAAAACCAAAAAGAAAACCAAAAGAAACCAAAAGCAAAACAAAACAAAAAAACATACATATGTGTTTGTGTGTGTGTATATATATAGATGTGCATGCATATAGATGTGCGCGCATAAATATGTGCGCACATGTATATGCGCGCATGTGCAGGGTGTCCCAAAAAAATTGATACATATGTTAGCAGCTGATAACTCAATTATTTATTCTTTCTTTACAGACTGAACCCATTAAACCGAGTGATGGCATACTGTACAGACTTGACTTTGAAGAAAGGAAATTTATTCTAAAATACTACTGGAAGTATGGAAACGCAGTAGAAGTGCAAAGACAGTTTAGGAGGGAGATTAACAGAGAACCACCTACACGAGTTACCATCACTGGAATTAGAGATAAGTTTGAAGCTGATGGAACTGTTCAGGACGTCCATAAGAAGCGTTCCGAAAGACCACGTACCTACGTCTCTCCCCACAGTACACCATGCACCCCACATTTCTCCCCCACAGTACACCATGCACCCCACATTTCTCCCCCACAGTTCACCATGCACCCCACATCTCTCCCCATAGTACACCATGCACCCCACATCTCTCCCCACAGTACATCATGCACTTCACATCTCTCCCCCACAGTTCACCATGCACCCCAATTCTCTCCCCCAAACTACATCCTGCGCCCACACCTCTCCCCCAAATCTTACATCTCTCTCCCTCTACACTACTCCCTGCAGTCCACCTACTGTATCTTCCCCCTCACTACACCCTGCACCTCGCAGGTCTCCATGTTGCTCCACTACACAGGATACAGTGGTAGGTCCTGCTTGCAATTAAAGACACGCCTATCCGGTCATGTGACCTTGTGACGTCAGAAGGTCTTTTCGGCGTCTAGTATTTAGACTTTACCGGAAGAGGACGCGGGGACCCTGCGGCGGGAGAAGACTTCAAGCAGAATCCAGCTCGACCGTCACTCGTGGACTTGGTAAGTATGATTTTATCGAATGTTGCCTACCCCTGAAACGAGCATTTCCCCCCATAGACTATAATGGGGTTCGAAATCCGTTCGAACAGTTGAACAGGGTGCGGCTGTTAGAATCGGATTTCGAACCTCGAACATTTTAGTGTTCGCTCATCTCTACTGATTACCTAACTACATGTTATCACACCACAATGTGCTGTTTTTACTCCCTTTTGGACCACCCCAGGGGCAGTAACGGTGATCAAGATGTGGAAGCTGTTCTTCAATCGATTGTTGCATGAATGTGTTTCCTGTAAGGCTTAACAGTTGACATTACTGAGAGTTGTTCCTGCTGAAAAATTTTGGTAACCTTCTCAAAGGGCTTCAGAAGATGACACACTTCTCTCATAAGCCTCCATCCGTGGTTTTCACAATAACGCATTGTCCCAGTGTTTTGCTGCATGCAGTAATCATTCACTGCCTTCTGCTGCTGACGCAGATACTCCAGCGTGTACAATGTGGAATTCCACGAATTTGGAGCACTACAAATGAGACAGTGCAAGGACAGGTCGCTGTAAGTCGACAAGAGTGTTCATTGCTATATAGGAGTGGCTGAAATGCACAGACACTTTTCTGGCCATGAACGGTGTCTTCTTTAAACCACTGTATGCATTTAGTAAGCGGTTCACCACCAAATATAGCACATGTGCCATGCAGGGAAAATATGTTTTTCTGCCCAACTGCTGTTCAGCCCGAGTATTAATGCCATTGTTGCTGGTAACTAGAGATGAGCGAACACTGTTCGGATCAGCTGATCCGAACAGCACGCACCCATAGAAATGAATGGAAGCACCTGTGACGCTGACTTTGCCGGTGGCCGGCCGGCGTCACAGGTGCTTCCATTCATTTCTATGGGTGCGTGCTGTTCGGATTGGCTGATCCGAACAGTGTTCGCTCATCTCTACCAACACTTCCCAGTTGTAGCTGACAGGGAGCCATGCAGCAGGATACTTTTTGCATGGTACAGCACAGCAGCTCCTCCACTCTGTGGCTTCTCTGATCCAGGCTCATTATCTGTAAAACGGCATATCAGTTTCACCTTACACCATGAAAGGAGGGAGGGGGGTGGCTGCAGGTGCTTCCCTGGGGAATTTGGGGGTAGGAAATGGTGGATGAACTACATCTGGTATTAAACCTGGGCCTGTAAAAACAGGGTGGTGTAAGCACACGTGTCTTGTGGACTGTGGCTTATGCTGCTCAAAGTATTGACCCAATGAGCCGTGAAAGCCATACAGTATATTGTCCCTGCCCATCATTGCTGCTACATAGATCTACAGTGGTGTGCATATTTCCCCACACTGACAAAACATGGCGATGAGAAATAATAGCAGCTACGTAGGTATCCTCCATTGAGTCCGTGTGTGCCATCAGTTGGTGAAACTCAGTGATACGACAGTGAATGCACAAGAAGTAGCTTGGCCAGGGTTTTGTCAAATTTCTCAACTAGATAACTGGGCACATAATGCTATTTTTGGTCACATATTTTGTTATGGGCTTTTTTTCAAACATGAAAAAAATGCTTAACAAAATAAGATTTGGCACTCTCTGTCCAGTGTATGTGTAACACAGTGAGCAGTCACAGTACAGTGCAGCAGGGCTTCTCCCCCCGCCCCTAACTCTTATGACTTCTCTGTCTAAAAGTAAATAAATCTAAGGGAGCTTTCAAACGGAGTTTACGCCTCACTCATTCTGAATGTGAACTCGTTCAGAGTGAACGGCGTAAAAAAAAGATTCCTTTGGAACGGAACAAAATTCACCAGCCCTTAGGGTGAGTTGAGCCTTGCACCAGCACGTGTTTCGTAACATCAGGTGGGCCCTAAGTTTTGCACTAAGTTGCACAAAGTTCCACTTGACCACCGACGCGTGGACAAGTGCATGTGGCCAGGGACGCTGCATCTCAATCGCGGCACACTGGCTGAATGTAGTTGAGGCTGGGATCGGGTCGCAAACTGCGTACATAGCTGGACCTAATTGCTCTGTATCCCTGTTTTGGGGTTACACACTGCCTGAAAAGCTGGTTTGCACGTGTATATAGCGAGAACTAACTGCACTGTATTCCTGCTATTTTGTGGTGGAGACACCCATAAGAAAAGCTGGTTTGCAAGTATATAGCTGGTTCTAACTGCTCTGTATTCCTGATATTTTGTGGGGGGACACCCCTAATAAAAGCTGGTTGGAACGTATACAGCAAGAAGTAACTGCAGTGGATTCCTGCTATATTTCTGGGGGGACACCCCTGAGAAAAGCTGGTTTGCACGTATATAGCAAGAAGTAACTGCTGTGGATTCCTGCTATTTTGTGGGGGGGACACCCCTGAGAAAAGCTGGTTGGAACGTATATAGCAAGTAGTAACTGCTGTGGATTCCTACTATTTTGTGGGGGGACACCCCTGAGAAAATCTGGTTGGAACGTATATAGCAAAAAGTAACTGCTGCGGATTCCTGCAATTTTTTTGGGGGGGACACCCCTAAAAAAAGCTGGTTGGAACGTATATAGCAAGAAGTAACTTCTGTGGATTCCTGCTATTTTGTTGGGGGACACCCCTAACAAAAAAATGGTTTGCACGTATATAGCAAAAAGTAACTGCTGTGGATTCCTGCTATTTTTCTGGAGGGACACCCCTGAGAAAATCTGGTTGGAACGTATATAGCAAAAAGTAACTGCTGTGGATTCCTGCTATTTT
Organism: Leptodactylus fuscus; assembly: GCF_031893055.1. Classification (NCBI taxonomy): domain Eukaryota; kingdom Metazoa; phylum Chordata; class Amphibia; order Anura; family Leptodactylidae; genus Leptodactylus; species Leptodactylus fuscus. Next base: position 164,349,145 of record NC_134268.1, on the reverse strand, counting down.
TCTGGGTGGACACCCCTGAGAAAAGCTGGTTGGAACATATATAGCAAGAAGTAACTGCTGTGGATTCCTGCTATTTTGTGGGGGGACACCCCTAACAAAAGCTGGTTTGCACGTATATAGCAACAAGTAACTGTTCTGTATCCCTGTTTTCCACCGTCGGTGGAAAGCTGGACTCCTGTCCCCGCAGTGTATAGCTCTGAGAAGAGCTGTTGGTTTTCTTCATTAGTTCTTGCCTGCCTATCTGAAGCTAATCGCAATCTAGCCCTCAGCAGATATGTTTCTCTTCCTATCTCTGACCGCAAATCTGTCGAATATGGCGGCGGCCGTTTTTATAAATGGGAGGTCACATGTTTTCGGCAGCCAATGGTTTTTTAAAAATTTTTTCACTGCCTCCGTTGTCGTAGTTCCTGTCCCACTTCCCCTGCACAGTTATTTGTGTAAAAAACGCACCAGGGAAGGTGGGAGGGGGTACAAATTTTTACTGCGTATGCCGCGTGGTATTCGATTGGGAACGAATACCTCGAACGGCCTGATATTCGATCGAATACCTATTTGAACGAACGGTGTTCGCTCATCTCTACTTTTTACCTATTGCTTTCAATGTGATACCCGCGTATCATATTGAAAGCAATAGTTAAAAAAGCCTCCCACTGATTTCAATGGGTAGCTGTTTTTACGCCACTCACTCTGAACGAGTTTACGTTCAGAATGAACGGAGCGTAAACTCCGTGTGAAGGCTCCCTAAGGCTGGGTTCACATCTGCATCAGAGTCTCTGTTGGAGACTCTGTCAGAGAGACGGCTAAAAATTGTCAAAGAAAGTCCTACATGGAGGATTTTTTTTCCTCTGCTTTAAGTTTCAAAAGTGCAGACACTTGGTGAACCCCATTATAGTCAATGGGGTCTGACTAGCAACGTGTGTAGCCATTGTTTAGCAGTTTGGCGCTTGGTCCTGAACAAGGGACAGCTTGGGGCTAGTATGAACCTAGCCTAACTAAAGCATGCTCCAGAATCCTCCTGTCTCCTAATTCTCTATTATTGTAGCAATATTACTGTTTTCACTGTCACTGTACTGGCACTGCTAGCTGCGATTCATCTCTCTTTTATACTGATATGACCTCATCAATGTGCCCTCACCACCCACCACTCACGCTAAGCTGATAGGCTGTTAGGTGATGATATCAGAAGCCCACCTATGTGGTCCTCCTCTCCTATGCTCTTTTACCTTAGTATTGGTCATATAAAAGGTTTGTCTGTTTGGCGACTCACAAAAGTTTTGGGTTTTAGAAAACTTTTGGAAAATTTGGATCAAAACTTGTTTGTTCCAGACCTGTTCATTTATTCATCTCTAGTACAACATTTGTCGCTGAATTGTCATTTCTCTTTACTTACGCTTCCTGTATTTTGGGTGTCCATATGGTATATTTGTTATATTTTATGTTGTGACATCTCACATACTTATCATCCATGTAATAGTAGTATTTTTATTGTTTGTGTTGCGATTCATTACATGCTAATGTACTTTTTGTTTCGACCACAGTGGCATCTATAAAGCTTATTATTGCTTTGTTTGTCAGGCTGGTTGTGAGCTGCTTTTGTGTTCTGATTATTATGAATATTAATGCCATGTTTTGCCTGCTGATTGAGGAAGCGAGACTTTGCATACATTGTTATAAAGTAAATTAGAATAATCGTGTGTTAAATAGTCTTCACGTTATCCGCACTGAACAATGTAATGTAATGTAATTCTAGCTACTGTCAGAAGATGGCAGTATTTTGATTTAATGATGTTGTATTAGGCATTGTGTAACCGGAACAGTGTGATGCAGTAAATTTTTTATTTATATTGCTTACTTTTATAATGCCAACACATTCCACAGATATTGTCAACATTGTCCCAAGTAGGGCTCATAATCTAAATTCCCTATCAGTAAGTTCTACTGAAGTGTGAGAGGATACCAGCGCACCTGGAGGAAACCCACGCAAACATGGGGAGAACTCCTTGGCCTGATCTAGACTCCATCGCTGCAAGGCAACAGTGCTAATGTGTTATAATTGTGCTTTTAAAAAGGCACAATTTTTCTACAAATCTGTACTTTTGCAAAAAAATTTGTGACTTATTTTAATAACAACTATGTATAACAAATTATCACTGTTGCCTTGCAGTGATGGAGTTCAAAGAGTGGCGTAACTAGGAATGGCAGGGCCCCGTGGCGAACTTTTGCCTTGCCCCCCCCCCGACCGACACCGATGCTGAAGACCTCGACCGACCCCCCTACTACGCATTCCTGCGCGCTCTAGTATGCCCCATAGTGGCCCCTGCACACAGTATTATGCCCCATAGTGGCCCCTGCACACAGTATTATCTCACATAGTGGCCCCTCCACACAGTATTATCCCACATAGTGGCCCCTGCACACAGTATTGTACCCCATAGTGGCCCCTGCACACAGTATTATGTCCCACTGTGGATACCCATAAACAATTATTATACTCTGGGGTCTTTTCAGACCCCAGAGTATAATAATCGGAGACCCAGGGGGAGAAAAACATAACAAAAACTCTGTTACTCACCTATCTCCCGGCTCCTACGCTGTCGGCCTCTGAAGTAGTCCATCTTCAATTTTGTCAGATGTCACATAACCCGGGACGCAGGTTGGGGTCAGGAGACGTCAGAAGACTAAGCCGAAGCCTGCCCAGATTGTGGAGAGGTAAGTAACAGTGTTTTTTATGTTTCTCACCTCTCCCGGGCCACCGATCATTATACTTGGGGGTCCGAAAAGTATAATGATAGTAGCAGTAGCGGCTGTCACCGGGCCCTTAATGTCCCAGGCCCTGTGGCAATTGCCTCTGCTGTTATGGCGGTAGTTACGCCACTGAGTTCAAATCCAACTTTTTACCTTTTGCACCCTGTACACCACTTTGCTTTACGCCAACGGCCCCATAAGAAGTTATTTATTTATGTCAATTTTCTGCTATAGATGATGCCAGAGATTTACAGAAATGTTTGGTTGGGTGAATGAGCCTTATGCAGAGCTCCTATGTTATAAAGTGTGCACCTTGTCATAGAGTAGATGAAAACTTTGGATGGGATTAACAAGACCAGTGTGGAAACCGCTGAACACATTGATAACTAAGCCACGCTCTGTGCCTTAGTCCTGGTTCCCATCTGTGTTTGGTATTCCGTTCAGGGAATCCGCATGGGGACCCCCCAAATGGAATACCGAATGCATTGACAAGTGGTGAGCTTATGAAAGCACACGGACCCCATAGACCATAATGGGGCCCGTGGGCTTTCACTGCGGTGTCCGCACAAGTCATGCAGAGAGGAAAGTAGTTCATGAAGTACTTTTCTCTCCACATGTTCCGTGCGGACACCGCGCGGAAAACACATGGACCCCATTATAGTCTGTGGGGTCTGTGTGCCTTCATAAGCTTCTTGTCAATGTATTCGGTATTCCGTTCGGGGGGTCCTCATGTGGATTCCCTGACTAGAATACCGAACACAGATGTGAACCAGGCCTAACTAGGCTAATAGTGCAATATATCTTATATATAGTAATGCCTGATTCTTCTTCTTAATAGTAGGAGAATGTGAACATATAATATTCCTTCTTGGGTTAATTATTCGGTTTCATTGACATTGTTTTAGTCATTTTTACCAAGTGCTTATTGGTGCCGACACTGGTATTTTTCAGTATCACTTTGGGAGAATATATGCATGTAATCAGTTAAAACATGAAGTAATTAGCGCTGCCATGGTTACCAGTCCAATTCCTGTAAAACGCTGCTGTATTTGTGGTCTTGTATTTCTATATAATGAATTCTATAAATGGTCAGATCACAAATTATATTCGGCATATTACCATAATTTATGGTTTGTAGAACATGGTTTTGGAGGCCAGTGGATGGATCAATACGCAGATGAATTATTTCAGATTTTTAGCTTTTGTTCTGCCTTAGTGTTTTGATAGGAAATGTTCCCTTGATAAAGAGTTTGCTTACATAGCTTATTTAGCTTATTTTTCAATGCTACGATTATATATAGGCTATTACAGTTCATACACCTATGTATGGTCGCATCCCACGGTTGCTCCTTTCAGAAATACAATGACCATTTGATAAATGAGAAACATTCACATAGGGTATGGTATAGAGCGCCCATATTCCCATATTTTCTCCAGCAGTCTGGAGAAGAATCGGGCTACATGTAATGCAGACGGACAGGCGGGACGTACCACCATACAACCATTTTTATCGATGCTTCCACATGGGAACTGTCTTGAAACAAAGTTTTCAGTTCTCTTTCGCAGATTCTAAATGAGAAGGCTCTGGCGAAGCAATAGTGTTGTTTTGTGAGTTATACACTGTGTGCAGAATTATTAGGAAAGTTGTATTTGAGAGGATTCTTTTTATTATCGTTCAACAACTATGTTCTCAATTAACACAAAAGACTCATAAATATCAAAGCTTAGTATTTTTGGAAGTTGGAGTGGTTTTTTTTTTTTTTTTTTGTTTTTTTTTTTAGATTTGGCTACCTTATGAGGATATCTGTTTGTGCAGGTAATTATTACTGTGCAGAATTATTAGGCAACTTAATACAAATGAAATATCTCCCCATTTCACTTCATTTTCACCAGATAAACCAATATAACAACACAAAATTTAGAGATAAACATTTCTGACATTCAAAAACAAAAACAAATAAATCAGTGACCAATATAGCCACCTTTCTTTACGATGACACTCAAAAGCCTTCCATCCATAGATTCTGTCAGTTGTTTGATCTGTTTCCGATCACCATTGCGTGCAGCAGCCACCACGGCCTCCCAGACACTGTTTTCCCTCCATGTAGATCTCACATTTTACGAGAGACCACAGGTTCTCTATGGGGTTCAGATCAGGTGAACAAGGGGACCATGCAATTATTTTTTCTTCTTTTAGACCTTTACTGGCCAGCTACGCTGTGGAGTATTTGGATGCATGTGATGGAGCATTGTCCTGCATGAAAATCATGTATTTCTTGAAGGATACCGACATCTTCCTGTACCACTGCTTGAAGAAGATGTCTTCCAGAAACTGGCAGTAGGTCTGGGAGTTGAGCTTTACTCCATCCTCAACCCAAAAAGGTCCCACAAGTTCATCTTTGATGATACCAGCCCATACCAGTACCCCACCTCCATCTTACTGGCGTCTCCGTCGGAGTGGAGCTCTCTGCCCTTTACTGATCCAGCCTCGGGCCCATCAAGAGTCACTCTCATTTCATCAGTCCATAAAACCTTAGAAAAATCAGTCTTAAGATATTTCTTGGCCCAGTCTTGACATTTTATCTCATGTTTCTTGTTCAAAGGTGGTCGTTTTTCAGCCTTCCTTACCTTGGCCGAGTCCCTGAGTATCACACACCGTGTGCTTTTTGATACTCCAGTAACGTGGCAGCTCTGAAATTTGGCAATACTGGTGGCAAATGGCATCTTCACGCTTGATTTTCATGGGCAGTTATTTTGTGCCCTTTTTTTTGTTTTTAATGTAGATTGTGAGCCCACATAGGGCTCACAATGTCCATTTTTTCCCTAGCAGCATGTCTTTGAAGTATGGGATGGAAATCCATACAAACACGGGGTGAACATACAAACTCCTTGCAGATGGGGTTTTTTTTGCTCTTGGTAGGATTCAAACCTAGGACTCCAGCACTGCAAGGCTGCAGTGCTAACCACTGAGCCACCGTGTGACCCCTTTGCACAATTTTTTTTCTCTAAAACGCTTCTTGCGACCCTGTTGGCTATTTGCCATGTAACGCTTGATTGTTCGGTGACCACAAATCAAAAGTTTTGCAATTTCAAGACTGCTGCATCCCTCTGCAAGACATCCCACAATTTTTGACTTTCAGAGTCCGTCAAATCTCTCTTCTGACCTATTTTGCCAAAGGAAAAGAAGTTGCCTAATAATTAAGCACACCTTATATGTCATTAGACCACAACCCTCCTCATTACAGAGATGCAAATTACCTGATTTACATAATTGGTAGTTGGCTTTCAAGCCTATACAGCTTGGAGTAGGACAGCATGTATAAAGAGGATGATGTGATCAAAATACTCATTTGCCTAATAATTCTGCACACAGTGTACAAGTATTTCAAGCCTTTTTTTTGCTAAATTTTGAAAATATTGATGTTGTGTTTAAGTAGTTGTGTTGAGAAGTACAGTGCCTAACCTTGAGATATTTAAAGAACTTACTTATTGCAAGGCATACTCACTAAAGTGCAATAGGTATTAGTTTGACTACGGGTGTATGATGCTGCTATTGCGCCAATTAGACAAGTTAAGGTTGGGGATGGTACATCTACCAGCAGGGTCCTATACAGGTATACTATACTAGATATTGGTACTCTTTCTAGTCTAGGTTTTGGGCTGAGTATATGAAGTGGAATAGATGAAGAGGAATTAAATAACATTTCTTATAAATTCTGATGAAATGGAATGAGGGTCAGGTGTTGGATCCCTGGTGTTACCAGTCAAAAGGGTATTTTTCATCAACGCCGAATGTATCGGAAGCCCCCATAGATGCACAGTGTGCACTTGAATGACACTCCTCTCCACTACAAACTCAGCTCCACATCGGAAGCACACTTGGTTGTGCGCATGGGGTACTATGCTCACTCAAACAACCCACCAAAGCAACTCAAAATACACAGAAATTTCATCAAAAATAATAGTCTAAGTTTATTAATACAAATACATAAATAACCTCCTGAGGAAGCCTTTCAAGGCGAAATGCGTCGAGGTGGGCTCCCCTGAACCCTGGGCTTATCTGGGCACCATGTCGCTAGGTATCTATGTGTATCTTTTATGCTATATGTTATTTAATGTGTTTATAGTTCCTGGCATATTGGTTCCATCTATATTAATGCATTATACTGACTTCTATCTATTTGGCCTTTCCATTTATTTATGGGTATCCCTATATGGTACTGATTATTTTGAATATGTGGCTATTATATTATGTATCTTATGAGTGCTCATGTTAATGGAAGTCTTTTTGTATTATTGATCTTATGCATTGTGATCTTTTTCCCATGGGTCCCACTCTTGTAGTTTTTCATGTCTTTTGTCTGGCATATTCCATCTGCCCTGCTGTGGTTTTATTAGTTAATTATGTATTTGTATTAAAAAAACTTAGACTATTACTTTTTATGAAATTTCGGTGTATTTTGAGTTACTTTGGTGGGTTGTTGTTCTTTTTCTGCTTGCTATAGGTTAATTTTTGTTCAACCCATTTGTTACATTGAGGTGGGGTTTTTTGTTCTCATTACACTCACTCAGCCTGCTTGCCAGTGGACACATGGATATGACAAGTATAAGAGGGGACAACAAACATGGGTGCCATTCATGATAAAAAAAAAACTTTCTGCTTGCCAGTTTCTTTGCATATATTTTAATAATAGTAATAATAATAATAATAATAATAATAATACATTATTTATATAGCGCCAACATATTCTGCAGCACTGTACAATTAGTAGGGTTCAAATACAGACAGAAAGATACATTACAAAGAAAGTCATTTCACACAATGGGACTGAGGGCCCTGCTTGCAAGAGCTTACAATCTATGAGGTAGAGGGGGTGACACAAGAGGTAGCAGGGGCGGCATTGCTTATACAGAGGTCAGACAATTTCGTAATAGAGGTGACTGTCATTACACAAACATAAAACTTTGAGCTGTCACCAGTCGTGTCCTGTAACATGTGGATGGCGCTTGGACATATAAAGTTAGCTGAAATGGCATCATAATGTGGGGCAATGTGGGAGCTGGAACAGAGGAGGGTGAAATTTTGGGGATTCTAATGACGGTATGGAAGGGTTTACATTAAGAATTGTGATAGGCCTGTCTGAAAAGATGTGTCTTTAATTTGTGCTTGAAGCTGTAGAAATTGTGAGTTAATCTGATTGTCCGGGGTAGAGCATTCCAGAGAAGAGGTGCAGCTCAGGAGAAGTCTTGTATACGAGCATGGGAGGTTCTGATAATAGAGGATGTAAGTGTTAGGTCATTGAGTGAACGGAGAACACGGGTTGGGCGGTAGACAGAGATGAGGGAGGAAATGTATGGAGGTGCAGCATTATGGAGAACCTTGTGGATATATCAGGGACAGATCTGTTAGATGGTGGAAACAGTAGTAGTTCAGTCTTAGAGAGATTTAGTTTCAGATAGAGTGAGGACATGATATTTGAGACAGCAGAGAGACAGTTGCTGGTGTTCTGTATGAGTGCAGGGGTGATGTCACGGGAAGATGTGTATAATTGGGTGTCATCAGCATAAAGATGGTACCGGAAGCCATATCTGGTGATGGTTTGTCCAATGGGGGCAATGTAGAGAGAGAAGACTAGGGGGCCTAGGACTGAGCCCTGAGGAACCCCAACAGCAAGGGAAAGAGGGGAAGAAACAGAGCCCGCAAATGATACACTGAAAGTGCGGTCTGAGAGATAAGAGGAGAACCAGAATTTAATAGACATGGTCCTATCATTTTGGGAAGTAACTATAGATTTTCTGAGCATAGGCAATGTCATGGTCGGTACTTACTGATTTTAGTGAATGAGAGATCCAGTCTGCATTGCCCTTTGACAGAACAAAACCAAGAATAGTCCTAAGAGGGAAGAGAATGACTTATAATAGTGGCTAGTTGGGCTCTCTGGACCTGGGGATTTCTTGATAGGAAGAGAAGTTATTGTGTTGTACCTTCTGGGATAGTGACTGGTCTGGTTAAAACAGACAGTTGATCCAGTGACAGTTTTGGCATATGCATTTTAACCTGACTTTCTTAGTCTGCCATTTACTACATTTCTTACTATTGTGTAGCATTGCTTCCTCCAGTTGGTTGTTGGTGACTTGAAGTAATATGAAAACTCAGTGTCCACCAGATTACAGTAGTATAGTCCTGTTTGTTGTTGATGTGTTGAAGCTAAAATCATGTGATTATAAGATGGCAGAGCCACAGTATTTCTGAAGATTACAATATCATAAATCAACATGAGGCTGTGAAATCCATATAGCAGAGTTGGTCAGGCCAAGATATACAACTGACACATGAGCAATACTGTACTTCTGGTCCTGCATAAGTTCATTTGAAAGGGTCCTAAATGCCAACCACTGTGAAAAATAAATAATCAGTAGGCTACATGCACATGACCATGTGAATGTGCCAGATCACTGGTTGAACAAAGTTGGTCAAAGTGAATTGGTAGAGGCACAGGCGGCACATGGATGATGTCCGTGTGCCACCCGTGCCTCCAGGGACTCATTCACTTTCTTCAGTGAGCCTGGGCCACAAAATAGACAGATATAGGACCTGTCCTGAGTTTTACCCCAGGCCCCATACATAGGTCAATCATAATAAACAGGCACGTGTATGAGGCCATAACAAAATGGAATGAGTCAATGTGCTAGACATGAAACATTGCTAACACTTTGACAATGCACGGTGGATGGCCGTAAACATGGAGCCTTGGGCAGGAATCATAGGAAGATAGAGATTAGATGAATCTCATGAACATGCTATGTTCTCATGTCAATTATTCCTTTAGCTCAGCCCCAACAACAGCCCAGTAGCATGTAGAAGTAAGGCTAACATCTCACCGTGTATTGATCCTGTGAAGAGAATAACTTCTATGGTAAAGAGGAAAACTGCAGTGCTAAGCCAGGTGTTGTGTGTGTCCTTTGTCTGCTAGTAGAGCTGCAAGTGACCTGCAGGAGGTGATGTCTCGGTGTTGGAACTGCAATAGGAAGAGCGGTGACGGCTATACCAGCACCATATTACAACCATTCTGGTGCTAGGGCTGCTCTCAGGTACCTATTAAATGTGGCTTTGTTGGCAAGATTGTTGAGGACCGGAATGGCAAAAAATGTCACTGCAGGCATGGTCAGGGAAACTTGCCATACTAATTGCTGACCACATCATGACTGCAGGTGCCCCAGCAATGGAACAGCTGGTGAAGTATAGGCCTCTCCTACCAGCCAGCTGGAAGCATAGCCTGCCAAAACCAATGTAGCAATGCCCTTAATTCACTACTCACTGGGTGCACCCGAACTGCTACCATAGACACATCAGGCAATGTCGCCAGAGGTTCCTATACAACAGGAGTCAGCAAAAGTCAGCACAACAGCTGCTGTGAAACTACAACTCCCAACATGCTCCATTCACTTCCATGAGAACTCCAAGAGAAGCAAAGCAAGTATGTACTGTATGCTGGGAGTTGTAGTTTTCGAATAGCTGGAGTGCTGAAGGTTGCCTACTCATACTATACAATGTGAGCCACTGGAGGTGTGTCCCTTCAATCTGAGGCACCAGTTGGTGAAGGGAGAGCTGGAAGAGCTGCTGAGCATCTGTCCAGACAATCTCATCCACTATGCTGGTACAGTACAGCCACTCTTGTTAAGTAGATGCTGGCTATTGACAGCTGATAATGCTGCATCTGGCTATACATTTCCCTTGCTGTAGTTGTTCTCTCTCTGTTTTGGCTCAGTGTGTGGTTCATTCTTACCAGCATTTCAGAAGTAGCGGCCGGGGAGTGGGTTGCATTTTGTTTAGACTGTCCCCTATTCTGTAGATCAATGCCCTTCTGAGATTACTCCCTCTTTATGCCATGCTGTAACACCCCATGAATGTGGGTTTGGTTGCAGCATTCCGGCACCCTGCACGTAAATTATTAGAGCACTGGGTACTGGGTAGCTTCACCTGCTCTCAGGACATTTGCCAGCACCAGAAAGTCTACCCTTTTTCCAGTTGCCTCCTGGATGTTCCAGGGATTTGGCAAGTTCATGTGGTTACATGCATGAAATATAATCATAAAAATCCTATGGAATATCTTTAGTGTATAAAATGGAGACGATCTCACATACAATCGATATATAAGCTGTAAAATAAAAGGCGCAACAACAAATAAACATAAAAATACTAAAATAAATCTGGATTTTATTCTACTTAAGAGACACATTATGGAACCTAAGATTAAAATGAAACAAAGCTGTGTGACATATTACTGAGAATTGCCGAATGGACAAGTAAAATTCACATGAAAAATCGTGAATTACAAATTTATATCGAGAAAAATCTTTTAAACCATTTTCTAGCTCATTTCAAGAACTCACATGTTTCTGATTGCTGTCACTCCAGTTATATTCCCAGGCTCAGCGACCCTCTTTGAAGGACCGCAAGTGTCAGTATAGAAAAGATTCTGTCACATCCTGACAACTCCCAGTGAGAATTTCCAATGTAGAAGCAGTGCCAATAGCTCTGTACTTGTATTTCACATCCCATCTGGGACACTGGTATCTGCAGTTCACATAAAATCCCAGTCTGATAATCCACCGCCTTATTATCAAGCTGTGTCACACTTCTGTTGTGCTTCTACTTTTTTTTTTTATAACTTCCACAACCTACTTTAGAGCTGATGTGCAGCTGTTCTTTATAGAAGGTAAATGTGTATTAAGTCGGGTCTGGTTGCTGCCTTTACATGCGTTTTTGTGGGGGGAGAGTGTTGTGTAAACCCATTCTTTAGAAAGTTCTGGTTCCGTTATCTTTCAGAATGACAATATAATGCTTTAGTCAAATAACTATTTCAGTAAACATCAGTAAAAAACATCAGTCTGTTTTTGGTCTTATTCACTTGACAATGTAAAATGGCCGTATTTTCAATGGGCAAATATAGGACATCAGTTTTTTAGGTTTTATTCACACGAACGTCACAAACGGTCAGTCGTAACCTTTTCATGACATAGCCAATTTTCGTTTTTGCATTTCTGCTTTTCCTCTCTACATTCCAAGAGCCATTATTTTTTTCATTTTTCACTTCTCAGACTCACACGATGGCTTATTGTTTGCAGAACAAATTGTACTTTGTAATGGCACCATTCAATATCTTGTACAATGTAGTGGGAAAAAAATTCAGAATGAGATGGAATTGGAAAAAATGCATTTGAGCTAATTTCTTATGGGTTTAATTTTTACGGCATTCACTATTTGGTAAAAATGACATATTACTTGTATCCTGAGGGTCATTACGATTATAATCACCAAAAAAAGAAAAAAAAGAGTAGGGGCACTCGTTTCCATAAAAAGATTTCTTTATTCCAGTAGTTTAAAAACATCGGGAAAGAATGACAGCAGCTTGGGCGAGAAAAAATAGGCAACAGCCGTTTTGCGCTTATTGCGCTATTTCAAACCATATGCGTGTCATGTTAATGCCAACTCCTACAAGTTTGCCGCAATGCCACCACATCTTTCTGTCTACATATTGTTGTCATTACTATTATGATGATACCAAATTTATAAAGTATTTGTAATGTTTTGATACCTTTTAAAAAATGTAAAACTTAGCAAAATAGAAACTTTTTTTATGTTGCCATATTGTGACACTTGTAACTTTTTGATACTTATGTGTGTGGAGCCGAGCGCGCATGCCGGCCGGCAGCCATCTTTGGGAGGCCGCTCCTGTATTGAACTTCAAGAGCGGCCTCCCAAAAATGGTCGCCGGTCGGCATGCGCACTCGGCTCTGCTGGTGTCTCACTGGCAGAGCCAACTGCGCAGGTGTTGGAGATGATGCAAAGGAAGACGACAAAAGAAGGGGAGGATCCAGCCGAAGATAGAGGCGTCGCTGGAGCGTGTTTTCGAGCAGCAGTGGGGACGCCCCCATCGCATTTTCAGCACTGGGGCCCGCCCCCATCGCTGCGAGAGAACTAATTTGCATACCGGTAAAAAACGGTATTTCTAAGCAACGGCGCAGCGGAGACCACGTCTAAAGGTAAGAGACGAATAGCCTTTCTAAAGGATATTCCGTCGTGTGATCGCCAAAAAAAAATTCATTTCAATGGTAGAATCCCTTTTAAAGTGAAGTATCCAAGTAAAGCCAGTAAAAATAAAAAAGGGACAAAAACATCAAACAACATGGCAACAAAACTCATAATGTAAGCAGATGTTTTTCAGCCTGCAATAAAATCAATGTAAGTATAGTTGAACCTGCCCAATTTGCAGTTGGGGTTTTGTCAGTAGACTAACATACATATTATATGAATTGGAAGTGTAGGATGAGTTTTGTCTAACATGTATGGGTACTTAAAGCTGAGGTCTCACACTGCAGAAACGCAGCTTTTTTAGTTGAAGATTTTGCTGCGTTCTTTTGAGCCAAAGCCAGGAAGTGATTTGAGCAGGAGGTAGAAGTATAAGGACTTCCTATTTTTTTCCCATTTCTTTTTTAGCCATTCTTGGTTTTGGCTCAAAAAACTGCAGCAAAATCTAAAACAAAAAAAATTGTGTTTCTACAATTTGGACTTCAGCTTAACCGGTTAAGGACCAGGCCCAGAAGTGTGTTAAGGACCAGGCCTCTTTTTTCAAAACTGACGTGTCACTTTAAATAGCAATAACTTTGAGACACTTTAACTTACACAAGTGATTTTGAGATAGTTTTTTTTTTTTGTAACACATTATACTTCATGTTAGTGGTAAACACTAATCAATATTTTTGTATTTATTTGTAAAAAAAACTAGGAAATATGATGGAAATTTGAAAAAAATTGTAATTTTCAAAATGTGAAATTCTCTGCCTTCAGGCAGATAGTCATACCACCCAAATACATAAATAAATATTATCTACCATATCTCTGCTTTATATTGGCATCATCTTTTTTTTGTCTTTTAATTTATTTAGGCTGTTACAAGGCTTACAAGTGCAACAGCGATTTTCCAGATTTACAAGAAAATTCCCCAAACCAATTTTTTAGGGACCACTTCAGATCTGAAAGGAATTATAAAGGCCTGTATAATAGAAACCCCCATAAATCACCCCATTTTCAAAACTACACCCCTCAAGTTATTCAAAACAGCATTTGGGATGTTTGTTAACGCTTTAAGCATTTCATAAGAATAAAAATAATATGGAGGTGAAATTTAGACATTTCATTTTTTTTTCACTAATTCATTCATTTAGACCTAAAATTAACACATTCACAAAGGGTTAAAGGAGAAAATGCATCTGACAGTTTATTGTGCAATTTCTCCAGAGCACAGAAATCCTCCACATGTGGGCGTAAACTGATTTTTGGGCAGAAGGGAAGGAGCGACACTGGGTGTGTGAACAGCAGATTTTACTGGAATAATTTTCAGGCACCATATCTCATTGGCACAGCCCTTAGAGTACCAAAACAATGGAAACCCCCCAAAAGTGACCCCATTTTAGAATCTACACCTCTCACAGAATTCATCAAGGGGTATAGTCAGCATTTTGACCCTACAGTTGTTTCACAGATTTTATTAACATTGGGGCATGAAAATGAAAAATTACTTTTTTTCCAATAAACTGTCAATTTAGCCCCAAATTTTTCATTTTCACAAGAGGATAAAGGAGAAAAAGCTCCCTAAAGTCCGTTACACAATTTCTCCTGAATACAGAAATGTGGCCATAATCTGCTGTATGGGAACATGCCGGGGCTCAGAATGGAAAGAGCGCTATTTGGCTTTTGAAGGGCAGATTTTGCTGGAATATTTTTCAGGTCCCATTTCATTTTATTTTTCATGTCGCATTTGCAGAGCCCCTAAAGTATCAATACAGTGGAAACCCCCTGAAAGTGACCCCATTTTGGAAACTACATGCCTCATAGAATTTATCTAGGAGTTTGGTGAGCATTTTGGCCTCACAGCTGTTTCACAGATTTTATTAACATTGGGACGTAAAAATGAAAAATTACTTTTTTTTTCCAATAAATCGTCCATTTAGCGCCATATTTTTAATTTTTCAAGTAGTTAAAGAATTAAAAGCCCCCCCCCCCCACAGTTTTTTACACAATTTTTCCTGAACATGGCAATACCCCATATGTGGCCATAATCTGCTGTATGGGAACATGGTGGGGCTCAGAATGGAAAGAGGGCTATTTGGCTTTTGGAGGGCAGATGTTGCTGGAATAGTTTTGAGGTGCCATGTCGCATTAGCTGAGCCCCTAAAGTATCAATACAATGGAAACCCCTCAAAAGTGACCCCATTTTAGAAACTACACCTGTCAAGGAATGAATCAAGGGGTATCATTATCAAGGGGTATTATCATTTTGAGCCTAAAATCCTTCCCAAAAAATTAATGTAAAAATTGTAAATTTAAAATTTTAAAGAAATCTGCCATTTCAGTGCCTAATACGTTGCACCTACTTTGTGTTGTCAGAGACCTGCACTCCTAAAACTATTAATGGCAGTGTATGCTCACATGTATGACACTGGTGTACCCCAGATAACGTACGTAATGCCATATGTGGGTAGAAATGGCTGTTTGGACATAGCCGGGCACAGAAGGGAAGGAGCGCTATTTTGATTTTTGGAGCACAGTTTGGTTTTTGGACGTCATACCACTTTTGCAAAGCCCCTGAATTGCCAATAAAGTGGATCTGCAGACATGACACCCCATTTTGGACACTACCCCACTGACGGGATTTATGAAGTGGCATAGCGAGTATTTTTAACCCTTGAGGGTTGCATGTATTTAGTTTCCAGAAATGAAATTGCAGCTGATAATGAGAAGTTAAAAATTAAAATTTTTCAGAGATTCACCATTTCAGTGCGCAACATGTTGTGCCCACTTATGTCAGCAGAGACACTCTAAAAACTGATAAGCGGGTATCCCGGGCACAACAGCTTTTAGAGCGTTCATCTCTAATACAAGGCGGGCACAACATATTACGCACTGAAATGACGTATTCCTGGAAAAATGGTCATTTTTACCTCTCACAATCAGCTGCGTATTCATATATGGGTAATAAGTTGTAAGTTGGGGGTTAAAAATGCTCTCTGTACCCCTGGATAAATCCTTCAGGGGTGTAGTTTCCAAAATAAGGTCTCATATCAGGGGATTCCACTTTACTGGCGTTTCAGCTCTGCAAAAGTGTCATGGCATCCAATACCCAAACCACCTGTTGTCCAAAAACCCAATAACCCTTCTTCCCTTCTGTGTCCAGCTGTGCCCTAATATCAGTTTATACCACATATGACATTACGTACGTTATCCTGGGTACACCAGTGTCATACATGTGGCATAGACTGCAGTTTGGGCACACAGCAGGTCGCAGAAGAGAAGGAGCAGCTTTTGGAGTACAGATTTGGATGTTTGGTATCTGAACGCCATGTCATGTTTGTAGAGCCTGTAAGGCTGTAGAAAAAAAGAGATTTTGGGGTTTTATAACTTTAATTTTTTTTCATACACTTTATTTAATTTTTTCACTTTTTTTTTTGTCCATTTAGGACACTTGAATCAGTTGATGCTTTGATGAAAGCATCAACTGATTTTGCATTGTAGCTTGCAAGACACAGCATTCAGTGTCCTGAAAGCTACAGAGGAAGTGAGCGACATCGCTCACTTACTCCATCGCCCGGCAGGTATGTGGGGGCTCCAGGAGCCTGGGGTCACCGGCCAGACCCCAGACTCCCTTTTACTGATATCGCCCCCCCCCCCCCCCATCTCGCCGCGGGGGGTGTCAATCGGGTTAAATTGTCGGCGAATCCCTTTCGATTGCGCCGTGATGTTTCACGGCGCGATCGAAAGGGTTAAAACGTCCAGTCGGACTCAGTTCCGACTGGACGTTATGGGGGGGGGGGGGTTAGGTGTTACTGGCCTGCATCCCGGGTCATGTGACGTCCGACGTCATAGCAAAAGGACGGCAGCAGAGAAGACAGCGTAGGAGCCGGGGGACAGGTAAGTAACAGTGTTTTTTTATGTTTTTTTTCCCCTGGGTCTCCGATTATTATACTCTGGGGTCTGAAAAGACCCCAGAGTATAATAATTGTTTATGGGTGTCCACTATGGGGGATAATTCTGTGTGCAGGGGCCACTATGGGGGATAATTCTGTGTGCAGGGGCCTCTATGGGGCATAATACTGTGTGCAGGGGCCACTATGGGGCATAATACTGTGTGCAGGGGCCACTATGGGGGATAATTCTGTGTGCAGGGGCCACTATGGGACATAATACTGTGTGCAGGGGCCACTATGGGGCATAATACTGTGTGCAGGGGCCACTATGGGGGATAATACTGTGTGCAGGGGCCACTATGGGGATAATACTGTGTGCAGGGGCCACTATTGGGGTACAATACTGTGTGCAGGGGACACTATGGGGGATAATACTGTGTGCAGGGGACACTATTGGGGCATAATACTGTGTGCAGGGGACACTATGGGGGATAATACTGCATGCAGGGGCCACTATGGGGCATAATAGAACGCGCAGGAATGCGTAGGAGGGGGTCGGTCGAGATCTTCGGTGTCGGTCGGGGGGGGGGGGAAAGGGGCATGTCAAAAGTTCGCCACGGGGCCCTGCCATTCCTAGTTACGCCACTGGATAGGGGTTAGTGAGGAAGTTATATAGCAGAAAGCAGAAGCATATAAACAAAAGCAGGAGACACCAATGGCCCGTAGAAATGACTCAAAGCATGGTAAAAGGTATATGTGTTCATTTCTTAACACAATAGCATTAACAGACACTTTTTAAAAAAACATTTTTTGCCTGTACGGCTCGCTCGGCTCATTCCGAGCCGTACACGCGCGCTTCCCATTCACTTCAATGGGAGCGCTCGTAGAGAAAAAAGCAGCCCATTCATTTCAATGGGGAGCGCTTGTATGCCATCTCCCATTGAAATGAATGGGATCTGCTTTATACGCACTGATTCTGAACGTGTTTTAATGTTCAGAATCAGTCAGCGTATCCGTAGTGTGAATGGGCCCTAAGACCCTATGTAGCAAAGCATGCCCGAAAAGTTTTCCTCTATATGGAAAATGGCGGCATTTCAACAGGTATAATTGACCTGCTACGATTTTCAAAAACGCAGCTTTTCCACTGCTTTTTTTTTTCTGCAATGTGTGGATGGGATTAGGCCAAATCCTTTTCACTTTTCACATTTTTGCAACATGGGGCCCCAGCCTAAAGGACATTTCCTAGAACTTTGTACCTGCATTTGTGAGCTTTGTATGGTATATCCTAGAGTGGAATATTATTCTATTTTAATAAATATTTCCCATCAAACACCTTTTACATTTCCAGTTTTACAAATAACGCTGAAGAGGTGTTGAGTGTGCCCTTGTTCTGCACTTATGTTTTTTTTCTTCTATTGGTAAACATGGTTTTAACAGAAAATGAAGATAAAGGAATATAAAAACTGAACCAATGGGCTGCTTTGTCTTTTTGTCATATTGCAGTTGTGGCAGGCGCCTGTTTTTTTTCTTCTCTACATTCGTCATTTACACAGTATCATAGCTTCATAGCAGCGTGATGAACTATTGCTTTATGTTAACTGTGATTTATGATTTGAATATATATTTTTATAATGAATAATAACAGACAAAAAATCATTAAAGGCTGACAGGTACATGTATTACTGCCGAACAACATTGTCAGTGTATAATATACTGTATTCTCTTCATGATATTGCATTAAATTATGGCTCTTCCTTTTTTATTAGGGATCTTCATATGTGCAGCAGAAATACCATGGCAAAATTATGTGAAAAATACAGATGTAAGGACTATCCCTTATTGATTCAATAGGTGAGAGCGTGCTGTGGGGCCATGGTTATAAGGGTCCTGCCGTGTCCCCTATGTGATTAGGGGACAAGCAGCCATCAGATGATAATCTAATAATTTGTCCACCCATTCAAAAGGTATGGCCCCTGGAAGGTTACATGTAATTTTACTCTTCATTTGCCAAGCGAGTGGGACCCTTTTGTTTTTCTCGTAGGAAATAAGACCTTCCCGCCCAAATTTTTAATCAGAACTAGTTTACATATAATCTTCTAGGGGCCATAGGAGCTTTTGAATAGAAAATGACTAGAAAATGTCAAATTAAGACATAACAGAAATCAAATTATGTATGGGATTTAGTAATACGTTCTTGGTGATCGGTCCTCTTTAATGCTTTATGTATGTTTGGTGTTGGCTTTTGCACTTTACAAGCTTTGTGCTGGTTGCTCCACAGATAACTATCCATTCAGGAGCAGCCCCTGCTCTGAGGTTTCTAGAAGGAAGGAAGAGTTCAGTCATTGTTAGGTTACCCCATCCTTAAGCCAGTGAGTTCGTGCCTTTTTTAGGGCTCGTTCATACGGGGCAAGAGGGGGCGGATTTTGGCGCTGAATCCACGTCAGAATCCGCCCCCTCACAATAGAAGTCTATGTAGACCGCTAGCTTACTTTTTGCTCACGGAAAAAAGAAGCAAGGTGCCCTTTCTTCAGGTGGATTCCTCCGCTGATTCATCCCCGGTGTCCACCTTGCGGCAGCATCCTCTGCACTAGGCTCATTCATTTGGGCCTACTCCGGAGCGGGAAGCCACAACCGTCGTGGCAGGTACATTTTGGCCCTATTCTGACTCTGCTTCCCGCATCAGAATCAGGACCAAAATAATGCCATACCGCGCCCCATGTAAACGGGGCCTTAGTCAGTTATTCAGGTTAGTTAGTGGCAGGTAGGCCTCAACAGGCAGTCCCACATCACTTGGCTTCCCTGCTCGCAGAAGAAGTTTTCTTGTAACTGCTTTGTTCTGAACATCTCCTCTGCTGTATTATTGAGGTAACTTTGATGTTCAGAGCCAAAATGTGCTCTGCATTTCTCCAAAACTGGTTGGTATGAGAGAACCGATTTTCGACTTATGTTCATGTCTCTAAAGTGCTAAACATGTGTCTATTGCTTACTGTAAGTGAATGGGTCTCCATGTTGTTATTAGACTGAAAGAGAACCTGCTACGAACACTGCTTGTTTCACTCCACTACACAGAAGACACATGGCATGGAGTCCTTAAATCCCTTAAAGGGGTAGTCTGGGAAGTATTCAGAATTAGTATTAGAACGTTTTTTTGCAATAACATAACAAGCAATTCTGATAACACTGCTATTGTTGGCACCTATACACATTGTGGCCTAGTTGCATGTCATTGTGACTGCATCTGTATTTGTCATTTGAAGCAATATCAAATACATCTATAGCTGGGCAATTAGCAGCCATGTGCGGTTACTTCCTATTGCTTAAAATAGAAATTACTGCAACAGCCCAACAAATTAAGCAGCGTTGCAGTTTTGGAAATCGCAGCACATCGATTATACCTATTGAGACACCGCCGTTTTCCCATTAGGTACAATGGAAGCAGAAAGTCCACAGAGGAAACCTCTGCAGACTTTCTGTGAAAAGTGCTGTGGGAAAAACTGCAATGTGTTGGCACCGCAGTTTTTCCTGCAGCGTTTTTCTGCTGTGCCCCACTAAGTGGGGCCTTAGTCTTAAGTCAGCGTAGCAAAACGCAGTTTAAAAAAAGTTGCTGTGAAAACCGCTGAGAACTTGCATAAAATTATTTTCACACTGTTTTTCATTGGGTTCTGCGGCATTCTTCCCCTATTAAATATATAGGGAAAACGTTTGGAATACCGCAAGTAAAATTAACATACCACATCTTTCAAAAATGCATGTGTTTTTGAATATGAAACTTCTCTACAGTTCGTTTCTCTGCAGTGTGTGGATGAGATTAACCAGAATTTCATTCACTGCTTTTCTGTAGCAGCCAAAAACACAGTTTCCTCAATGTGGAGTCTTAGCCTAAGGACTAGTTCACACATAGATTTTTGGTCTGGATTTTGAAGCAGAATATGCGTTAAAATCCGGGTTAAACACCCGTTTCCCATTGAATGAAATGGGAACTGGTCATTTCCTTTTACCGCGAGCGGTATTTTACCGCTCGCATCAAAAAGAAGTGACCTGCCCTATTTTGACATGGATTCTGTGGCGGAAACCGCTGCAGCGTTCGCATCAAGACAATCCCTCCTAACTAGAAAAAGTGTGAGAAGAAACGGTCTGCCACGTTCCGAGACTTCAAAAATTACTTCTTTATTTAGTCCATTTTAAAAACAGATCCACATATAAGACATTTAGAAAAAGATAAAAAAGACACACATAGTGCTATAAAAATCGCTTACGCGTTTCAGGGGTGAAAAGACCCCCTTAGTCATAGCATGCCCTCCAGACTAGGCCCATTCATTTAGGTCTAATCTGGAGTGGGAAGGTGCAGCAGGTGCATTTTGGTCTGGATTCTGATGCGGCTTCCCACGTCATAATCCGGACCAAAAAACTGTGTGAACTAACCCTAAGGCTGAGGCTATATATTATGAAAACACAGCTTTTTTTGTTGCAGATTTGGCTCCGTTGTTTTGAACCATAGCCAGGAGTGGATTGAGAAGAAGGTAGCAGTAAGTACTTCCTATATATTTCCTATATTCATTGTGGTTTGGGAAATTGCAGCATATCAATTACACCTACAGAAATGCCGGCGGTTTCCCTACATTAATAATGGAAGCAGAAAGTCTGCAGAAAAATCTGTGAATATTCTTTGAAAAATGCTGCAGGAATATGAAGCGTTGCCGCCATGGTTTTTCCTGTAGCGCTTTTTTGCTGCAGCCTGATACGTGGGGCCTTAACCTGAAAATGTTTTTTTCCCTGAAATAGCAAAAGCATTTAGCATCCATTTAATATAATAATATATGTTATCTCGTCAATATTTCTTTACACATTGGTCTGTTTAGGCTAGGTGACATACAGCTGTGCTATAAAAGATGAATGCTCTGGCATAGGGAATAGACTGCGTAGGCAATCATCTGATAGAAATGTACAGCGGCCCTAAATTAATCTTCCTCTGCTCTGTAGAGCACACAGCGCACTGGGAAATGACATAGCAGGAATTTGCAGCATGTTTATCCGACTGTTGCCTAAATCCAACAGCTAAGATGCCTGGGTTGTGTCTTGTGCCAATCAAGCATGGTGAATTTCCAGGTCGGTGCTTCAGTGATGCCAGGAATAACAGAGTCATTCAGAAAGAACAGTGTTGGCTGCAGTACAGCTTGCTTCCTCTAATATGCCAGTCTGGCAGACGCATTTTACCATCCCTCTGTTGAACTGTGCCACCCTGCATGATCATTTCTTGCTGCATCGGAATTTTAGTGTGCTAGTGAACTGGAGCAGGGCCTGAGGCACAATATTATAGTAGACATGAAGAGGCACAGAAATGTATTCTTTCATTGCGTATATTAATCTGGAGATGCAATATAGCAGGAAACATATGAGAGGATGTTTATTAGTCACATCAACATTAGAGTCGGAGAGTTTATTGTTACACCAAATGAGATAAATTGTAAAAACATGACAATAAATCTGAGGGATACAAATGTACAAAATGCCAAATAGTTATTACCACAAATATGTCTTAAACCTTCACATTAGTTAACACAATTGGTGTTGCCAAAAAAACAGTTCCAATCGGCAAATCGACTATGCCAGTAGTGGAATGACCTATGGGTATGAATCAGACTGAGTGCCGTTGTCTATACACAAGTGATCGACTAGTAAAGAGAAGGTAGAGAAGAAAGATGGGTTATCATTATCAACCGTGGGGTTATTCAGGTTTGATAAACTAGAGGCCTATGAGCCAATCTACTTCGAGATGAGCGAGTAGTATTCGATCGAATATCAAATACCATTATAGTCTATGGGAAAAAACAGGAATGTTGTCCCGGTTTTCATGGAAACCAAAGTTCGGCACATTGAATCCTCCAAGTTCAGGAAGTAGCAGGACGAGGAGCATGAGGAGTTTTTTTAATTGAATTCAATGGAATTTTCCAGCGTGGTATTCGACCGTTACGAGTATTCGATCAAATACTATTCGCTCATCTCTAAATCTACTGTAATTGCAATGTGCAGATATATGACTGGACAGTACAGAATCATTTCTGATGGTCTCTTTACACCTAGGCCTGTAACCGTAGCAAGGGGATCTATGCCTAGAGGAAAATTGTAGGTAGGGCTTCTTTAACAGTAAGAGCATGGAACTGTGATACCCGATAATTGACAGAGAATGGATATGATGGGTGTTACATTTGTGTTTTTTTAGATTGCAAGCCCCATATAGGAATCCCAATGTACATTTTTCCCTATCAGTATATCTTTGGAGTATAAGAGGAAATCTATGCAAATATGGAGACAATTTACATGCTACTTGCAAATGTTGTCTTTGTCAGGATTCGAACCCAGGACTCCAGCGCTAACCACTGAGCCACCATGTTGCCTTGGGTGTTACATTTGTTGAGATGAAATACTTGTCCAGGGATTTATTCTGATTGCCATATTTGGAGTCAGAAAGGATTTTTCCCCTAAAATGGAGCATTTGCCTCGGCCTGTGGCAACTTGCTGTGGAAATGCAACAGAAAAAATACAGCATTTTACAACCCCAGCAAAATAAAAGAGATTTCCTTTAATCTCATCTGTACATTACCGAAAGAAAAAACACTGTGGAAGTTGCTTTGTTTACAAAAACGTTAATTTTCCTGCATAATTTTTTTTTCTCCCAGAGACTTATATGAGGGGGACGCAAAAATATACAACTGTGAAAATGCAAGCGCTTTTGCTGTGCTTTTTTTCTATCGTGTTCCCGCAGCTTCTTTTTCCTGCATTGTATTACATGGGCTTAGCCTAAAGGTTTTTTTTTTTTTGCCCTCCTCTACATTAATTTAAGGAAGGCCTTGTACCTTTATTAAACCTTATCAACCATGCTAGAGGTATGAAATAATGTTTTTATTATGTATTAAGTGGACCTATATTTCCAGATAGATAAATACTTGTATTCTTCCTGAAATCCTGCATTGTGCCATTCATTTGTTATTCTTCCTAGAAATTTGGGAATAAATTGACAAGTGGGTGTTACCACTTATGTTCTTATTCTATCCAATCAGTAATGCCAGTGACAGACTGTATAGGGACACATGTCTGACAAGAAAATGGTAAAGCCCAGTTGTCAATTTCTGCATACAGGAGGAGGAGCTGAGAAAGAACAAAATGCAGACTTCTAAGAAAAAATGCTCCAGAATTGTTATGTCATTAGGAAGAGCAGTATAAGTGATGAATATAATGCTGATGCATTGTAGAAACCATATTGTAGCTGCAATGTACAGGTAGAAAACATATATAACAATATGTAATGTCCGATTTTGACATCTTCCTTCATGTGAGGCTTCATGCGCACACTGACTCATTCTTTTCTATGGCCACATACACACATCCGTGTTCTTTCACAGGTCCGTGTTGGGCGCCATGTGCCTGTAGACAACTTAGGACTGGTCCTATTCCTGTCCATCTTGTGTTTCAGGCTTGTTCATTGAAGTGTATGGGTCCACGGAAAGCCATCTGCGCGCGGTCCGTTCCATTTTCTTGCAAACGCTCGCGCACTCACTCGTGTTCATGTGGCCTTAGGTTAATTTAGGAAATATGATGAGTAACAATAGTGTAGAGGATGTGTTAAGCCCATCAGCCTCTTCCCAGGCGGCGGTATTTTCCTGTTCACTTGTGTATATAATGCAGTATTTTCCAAAGTTTACCTGTCAATTTGAGCTGAATATAAATAGTATTTATAAAAGACCTCTGTGGATATTAAATAAGACTGGGAAAACCCAGCATGCAGTAGAGGAATGCTGCCAGTGAATGTTGCATCTTCATTCTGTTGTCATAGCAACCAATTTTAAAAGCATTGTCCCATATCCTCCTCCTTGTCAAGCGTTCTCCGGAGCATGCCAGGCAGTCCTGTAATTTCCTTCACCCACATTTTATCCTTCACTTAATCCCCTCCAAGCGCCGTAAATGATGCTCAAATGTTTTATTGCAGGCATTTTGAGTTCAGTGGTGAGGACTTCAAGGGCACGTACAGTAGATAACACTGCATACGAGTGCGACTGATCTTAATGTATGAGCAGTGCACGCTTTTAGGACTGATTTTCCGTAGACTGCATACTCACACATATTGGCCAACAGCTGCCTCCATTGTGTATAAGCTAATAAATAAAACAGTGGAAAAAATGGTAAACGACTTGGTGCTGCACGGCATAAAAAGAATCTGCGCCTGTCATCTCAACCTATACAGAAGTCGGCAACAGACGAAGAAAAATTTCCCAGGTGTCCTTTATGCATACGTAAATCAAGCAAATTGTCTCTGACTTTGCACAGTTTCTATGGCTGTAGTTGTTTTCAGTGGTGTATATAGAAGAGTGGGGGTCTCATAGTGAAGATCTAAAGGGTGCAAGATTTACCACCCAGGATAGAAGGATCTGATCAAATTCTCTGCAACAGCTATATAGCATGCCATTTCTGTATACATGTTATGTATGCCATTGGTTATTATGACACTATTTATCAACAGGATGAAAATACTCCTTATAGGTCCAGTTCACATCTGCGTTGGGCGATTCCGTTCCCTTCTCCGCATGAAAAATATGTGGGGAGAAAAGGTTCAAGCAGCACTTTTTTCTCTGCATGTTTCGTGCGGAAACCATACGGACCCCATTATAGTCTATGGGGTCCGCGGGTTTCCTTAGGTAACCGCTTTTTTATGTGTATAGGTTTCCATTCGGGTGGTCCCCAAGTGGATTCCCCGAACAGAAACTGGAATGCAGATGTGAACTCGGGCCTTAGTATTATAAGGATTATATCCCATAATAAAATGTAATATATTGTATATAGGTTTGACATACATAATACGATCTGCTGATCCAAGGTGCATTTACAGGTTTTATTATGAAGGTGCTACATATTTACTGCACATAACCACCTTTATAGCATTGCTAAGGGCAAAAAGTAAGGCCAAGGTCGCTGGTAGCAAATCGCAGCCAATAAAAACACAGCAAAAACACTTGCATTTTCTGCTGTGTTTTTCACTATATTAGGCTCCGTTCCCACGGAGTAACACTCCGCTCATTTAGACACTTAAACACGTGTCAGAGCGAGGCCCTTCAAAACAGATCCCATTGACTTCAATGGGTGCTAGCTTACGTGCACTACACATTGAAATCAATGGGTTATAAAGCCTCCCATTGATTTCAACGTGTAGCACGCGTAAGTCGGCACCCATTGAAATCAATGGGATCTGTTTTGAAGCGCCTCGCTCTGACACGTGTTTACATGTCTAAATGAGTGGTGTTACTCTGTGGGACTAGGACTAAGGCCCCAGTTTGCGGAAAGGCAGCTTTTTTTAGTGCAGATTTTGCTGCGATTTTTTTTGAGCCAAAGCCAAGAATGGCTACAAAAGGAATGGGAAATATAAGGGAAGTTCATATACTTCTCCCTTCTGCTAAATCCACTCATGAATTTGGCTCAAAAAACCGCAGCGAAATGTGCAACAAAAAAATGCTGCGTTTCCGTAATGTGGGTCCTTAGCCTAAGTCTATGGGGAAAATGCAGTGTTTCTGCAAGTTAAATTAAAATGCAGTATTTCCATTTTTTCCCCGGAATGTGAGGATGACATTGTATTTCTACAATGGCCAAAAGCACTGCATTTCCACAACATATGGGCCCAGCCTAAAAATCTGCAGCAGGTTATTTTCTGCTCATACTTGGTTCAGATTTTGTCTGCACCTTGGGGATGAGATGAGATCATGTGCTGTTTGTGTCCCCCATGGGATGTGTTTTGTTCTTGGTTAATCCAAGTTTCATGTTCTAAAAAAATCGATGACCCATTTTTTTTGGAAAATAAAGTCCTATACTTTTACAAACATAGGTTTGTGAAAAACTGACCCATAGACTTTAATGGAAATGTTTGGTCTGCAAAATACAGCATTTCTCCATTTTTTTTTTATTTTTTTTTACCCAGATGTCTGCAGCCTCCTATTAAAATCAATAAGACTGCTTGGCAGCACGCAGCCGTGATTCATGGAAATGTGAATACGGCTTTGCACACAGTGTACTGTTCAGAGGATACTATAGTATCTGTAAGTTAAGCACTATTGGGCATATGTTAGTTAGTTGCCCTCATTTATTTTTGTTCATGTTGCCTTAATTATTTTTATGTTTGGCCTTCATAATTTATAGTCTGAAATAGTAAATTGACTACAATACACGTGTATATTTCATTTGTATAAACTGTACATAGAACATGACTATTCCAAATTCAGCCTTGATGTGTATCTTGGACATCTCTATTTCCATGTGAGGACAAGGGTGCGGTACAACCCTGGTGTTGTGAAGTAGCCGGTATTGATTGGTCACGGCCTGATTCACAACACCAGCTGCTGCACGGCACCATAATCTCTGGGAAATGGGTTACATCATGTATTAGGAGAAATGCAGCTCTATTTTCTGTCCAGGTGATCTGTGTAGAAAACACACAAGAAGATATTGTACAGTTAATATAGCATGAAAAGACAAGAGGCGCTAAAGTATATGAAGTGAGAAAGAGAGCCATATCTATCTAGGCAATGTTCTAAAACGTTCTTGGTCAATACTAAAGGACATTGTAAGCAAATCTACAAAAGTGAGTACAAGTGATATTTTATTGTATCAATAACTTTGTTGCATTTTACTGCACAGCCTGGCATTGTCAGAACTGACTGGATGATACAGTATCAGACTTTGTAGGGATATACACTCCATAGATAACTGGATGGTAACATCCAATTGTCAAATTCTAAATACATCTTTAAAAATAGCACTACAAGTTTCACAGTAAAGTATATGTTCACACTTCAGTTTTTATTTCCATTCTAATCTAACAGAGAATCAGAAAAAAAAGAAAAGAATATTTCCTTTATGAAGGCCTTTTGTCCACCTTTTATTAACTTTATTGTTAAGAGGAAATGGATAGGAATGGGAAAATAACATCAGATAAATAACCATACCTGAAGAAAGAACTCAGAATTGATTTTACAAAAACTCCATGGAAATCAACTGTGACGGATCAGAACAATGGAAAAAAAATTTGTAGTGTAAACTTATTAAGTTCTATTGGATTGCTTGACTGAGGCACTGACTTCCAAATTACGTCATGGAAGTTAGACTTGCACATTCTCAGTGAGCGCCCTCTATTGGTGTGTATGCCTGAGGCACTGACTTCCTAATTACATCATGGAAGTCAGATTTGCATATTCTTCCCATGTAAGAATATCTAGAAATCTTCACTGCTTGGTGTCTATAACATGGCTTTAATTGGACATTGTTGTTTCATGAAACTTTGCATAAATAGCACAGGCGATTATAAGAAATTTTGTAACGTATATCAAATATATAATTCAGAGAAAATGTCTCTTTGTTGATTTATCAGGCACCCCTCCTGCTCCCCCCCTGCTTATTAAAATGTTCACTAACACTCATGAATTCTACGCTAAATCTGTCTTGGGAGACGGACTGTCAGCTCACAGAAATTACAGCTGCCAAAATAAGTTTACGAAGAGTGAATGTGGATGAAGGGAGAAAGAGTCAAGTGAGAAAGAAACGGAAACGCACACATGGTGATGCGGCTAAGGTCTCATATACTGAAAAGGCAGTGTTTTTGCCGAAAACTCCCCACTGCATTTTACAATACCAGCAAAGTGAATGAGATATCATTAATCTCATTGTGAGAAAAAAATTGCTGCAGAAAAGCTATGGTACCAAAAACTTGTGTTTTTGAAAATCGTACGTTAATTTTTCTTGAAAGAAAAAGGCTGAGAAAAATGCAGCAAAACTCTAAAAAAAAAATTAAAAAACTCAATGCGTTTTCGTTGTGTTTTTTCCACAGTATTTTATAACTGAAATTTGCTATGTGTGACCTGAGGCTAATAGTAAGTTTTCTATCTCACCCCAGAGTTTTATTTACATAAACACTCATCAGTAATTCTCTATAATGTTGTCCATACTGGTCCTTCTCTGAATATAACAAATAGTGGTAAGGGAGCAGATTCACCATTATTTTCTGTCTGCAGTATATGGGAGAAGCTAGAAGCTAGTCTTCACCTACCAGCTTAGGGAAAACTTACTATTAGATATGAAGCCTGCAGGGGAGAAAACTCCCAAATACGAATGGTTTATACACATGTCATCTTATTCTGTAAAGTCACTTAATACGACAGGTATGCTTTAACAGCAAACTAAGTTTTGGGACTTATTCACCATATTGACCATTGATAGATTTCATAGACTGTCACATGCAGATGAATATTTTCAGTAGAAGATAGAACTGTTGTAACAGCTTGTAACTTCTAGGACAT
This sequence comes from Leptodactylus fuscus, assembly GCF_031893055.1. Taxonomy (NCBI): domain Eukaryota; kingdom Metazoa; phylum Chordata; class Amphibia; order Anura; family Leptodactylidae; genus Leptodactylus; species Leptodactylus fuscus. The sequence goes on along the minus strand of NC_134268.1, from coordinate 164,320,100 downwards.
AATGCAAACTCTGTGACTAGGGCTGCCATTGGTGACCTTTCTACCATTGGTGACCTGTTATTTGGTAGAGGTCCCCATGGGCTCTCTCAAACACCAGGAACCAGATGCAACTATTACTTCAGCACATACTATAGCTATGGCTTGGTATGGTTATAAAACAGCACACGTTTTCCAGCACAATTGTATTCATTTTCTAGATGGTAGTCTGCAACCAATTCACCGTAAGAGCTTGTTTGTTGTCACTTTCAAGAAAAGGTACATTTCATTTGTAAGCTTTTTGATCCATTGGTTCCAATTTAGTTCAGATATGGCCCTTGAGAATAAAACTGAATGAAATTTTATGAGCTGTTCTGAACGGTACATAAATACTTGATCAGTTCTGAGCCCATGGAGATTTGCTTAAATTTTATAGATTATTTAACAGAGTTTTACAGCCCCCTACCAATACAGAACGAAACCTTTTTCATGTTGGAGGAAATGAGTTTGACAATGATTTAATTCATCTCTATTCAATGATATTGTATTTTCAAGGGTCACTGGTACATGAAATGTACTTTATAAAAACAGCAGTGAAGGCTACTTTCTATGGCCAGCATACAATTCACTTCATTCCATGGTTTTTAACTAGGTTCCCCATTGACATTCACAGTGAATAATTGGTCTATTCAGAATTTCATGTAGTAGTTAGTAGTAAGATTCTTAACCACCATCACCTGAATATGAATTACCGTATTTTTCGGACTATAAGACGCACTTTTTTTCCCCAAAATTTTGGGGGAAAAGAAGGGTGCGTCTTATAGTCTGAATGTGCCTGGCCCCCGCCGTAATAGAGAGGCGGATGCCGGGGAGGGATAGACGCCGGGGCCTGAGACATCGCTACGATCCTCTGCCCTGCCTGAAGCCAGCAGCGGGAGGAGTGATGCTATTCCGCTCCTCCGTGCCCCCGCCGCTGGCTTCAGGCAGGGCAGAGGATCGTAGCGATGTCTCAGGCCCTGGCGTCTATCCCTCCCCGGCATCCACCTCTCTAGTACAGCGGATGCCGGGTCTGCAGTCTGTCAGCAGCCTCTTCAATACACTTGTATTGCCGTCTATGGGACTTGCAATCAAGTGACCGCAGGTTCAAGCCCCCGGGGGGGAATAAAACAGTAAAAAAAAAAACAAAAAAAAAACTTTAAAAATATGAAAAATAAAAGTTCTAAATCACCTCCTGTCCCTAGAATATATATAAAAGTAGAAAATCATATGTCATAAACCACCGGGTTTTTTTTCAATACAAGGTGATCTAAGCAATAGATATTCCCCAAAATGGTATAACTAAAAAGTACTTCTGGCCCCGCAAAAAAACCCACTCTATGCATCCCCGTACAGCTGCAGGGTCACCTGTCAATGTGGCCTTGCAGCTGTTGCAAAACTACAACTCCCATTATATTAAATATTTTACCATTTTTTGCTTCAAATTTTTTTTCCCTATTTTCCTCCTCTAAAACCTATAGAGTCTTATAGTCCAGTGCGTCTTATAGTCCGAAAAATACGGTAGATATCAAGGGTCAGGAGGGGTATTGTGCCTTTAAAGGAGACAGGCCATCGGTTTCAGGGGTGTAGAGTCTTACAGACCATATAAGCTCTGCTACCAATTCTAGAGAAGGTCAAGTGCTGATCTATAGGGAGTTTTGGAACAGTTTTCCTTTTTTTATGGAAAACTAGTTCCATATCCCTTTCCCCTAATGAGATAAGAAGGAACACATTTGAGGCTTCCAATGTTCAACATGATGCAGATAAGATAACTGCCCTTAAACCAGACCAGATTTTTCAATGTAAATTTACATACATTTTATTCTATGTATACAGCTCTACTTTTCTAAAACCATCTTTTCTCACTACTAGAGACCATTTACTTACAACCTTCTAGCTCTGACTGCACTTGGCTGTCCAGAGGAGGGGGCCTTCAAGGGAACTGACTATATGAGGAGAGAGTAGAAGGATTCTTTATAGTTATGGTTTTCTTGTAGACAGAGAGAGAATAAAGCCTTCATATTGACTGAGAAAAATATATAGGTTTTCATGGGGACTGGAAAGAATGAGCTCTCAAGGGCCAGCTCTGTCCTGGGGTGCCCCTTGGACCCAGTACAGGTGGTGGGTGACAGAAGGATACTGTCCGTGGTGAGATCCATGCTGGAGAATAACTCCTATCCCATGTATGAGACTGTGATAGCACTGGGCAATACTATCAGTGACCGACTGCTTCACCCCAAGTGAGAGAAGAAGCGCTATCGGAGGTCCTTCCTCCCAACCACAGTCAGGCTGTATAATCAACATCAGGCTAAGCAGAGCTCACTCCGCACAGAGAACTAAATGATCCTCAGTCTTTCTTTTTCTTAGTTGCTATGACTCCTAGTATCTTTTTTATCTGCTATGAGCTTGTATGTGTTCTTTCTTGAAATATATTACTGTATTATCCATGCTGCTGTATCACACTGAATTTCCCCATGGTGGGACTATTAAAGGATTATCTTATCTAAGCCAAAATTATAGGGAGGACTTCATGGGAAGTGAGAAGAAGCATGTGGGTCCATTGTGAGGATTGAGAAAGAGAACAGTTGGCCCATATGGGGAGTAAGAGGTGGAGGAGGGTATCTTTAAAAGTGAGAAAGACATGGGAGCTACAAGGACAGAACAAGATATAGACCTTCTCCTATGGCCATATTGAGGGTGGGCAGCATTTAAAGGGGTATTTCCAGAACAACAATCACATTTTATATAAAAGTACTTTGCAAAATATCACAATCACCATTAAAAGAAATTAGCAAAATTGTATTTGTCAGTAGAAAAGCCCCATAAAATTCACCTTTCCCTACCACTGTTTCAGCATTGTTTATCTGCATGGTTACTCAGGTGTTTTTTATTTTTTTATTTTAAATACATGTTGGGAAAACCACTTTAGGCTGAGGCCCAGAAAAAAATGCTGCATTTTACAGTACAAGCAAAGTGAATGAGATTCTAACTAATCCCATCCACAGAGTGCGGTAAAAAAAAATGCTGCGCAAAAGCTGCGTTTTCAAAAATGCATCGTGTATGAAATATGCAGCATGTCAATTTTCTGTCGAAATGCTCAAAATTTCCTTATAGATATTATTGGGGGGAAAACGCAGAGAAAAATGCATCAAAAACACAATGATAAATACTGCAGAAAAAATGCAATGAGTTTCTGCTGCATTTTTTAGTTGTGTTCTGCAGCGTGGGGCCTTAACCCAATTACGCCAGAGGTTGGAATTTTTGAGTTGTGTGCTATGAGGCTGCTGTTCAAATAATGGAACTGTAGGCATAAACGGGTTAAGTATTTTTTTGGAAGCTGCAACATTCCGTTTTTATTAATAAGTAGTCCCTCCACTAATTAGAATAGCATAGACTAGTAGGAAGAAATGCAACAAGATAAAATTCAATGTATCATTTTCCATCTGACAGCTATCATGCCATGGGGTGCAGGAGTTGGCGCATTCTGTTTGCCTACTGCAATGAACACCTTCCCCTGCATTGTAGACTTAAAACCAGTCAATTTTAATCAGTCCATATACTTTACTAACATACGTATCTGTTGATATTTTATACCATGTACTTGACATTGTCTAATTTGTTTAGTGGAAACCAATAAAACTAAACTGATGTGTACACATCTAACAAAAAGCCTACTCCGCTACTTGTCATGACATAAGGCAGTAAATGGAAGGAAACATTGTTTCATTCAAAAACAGCTTTATGATGCTGCGGGGCCCATAACAGAAGGAGGAAACAATCTAACATTGATATAAACATAACAAAAGCAGCTACATAATGTTACAATGAATCACATTTATAACTGTGCATCTTATTTTGTAGCATTGCCCTTTACAATCTTCGACAGAGAAGCGTTTCAATACATCTTTTCTAAATTTTATTCCTAAAAAAGAACTTGAGAAAAAAAACCTGCATAAAGACTATAAGAGTTTATGGAGCTTCTGTTGTGATCTTGAATTTTTAATTAACTCATATGGAAGAATGAAAAACATTGCATTGTAAAGCAAAGCAGGCGAGATACCGGGATAAGCAAAGCAGACACGAGGCAGGTACATTATAAGTAGTCCCTGTATAACAACTATTTTCTCTTTAGATTTTGACTTTATTCTATGACCTTGCAGAAAAACGGTGCACATAAAGAAGAATAGAGTTCAATTACACTTCAATACTCCGCTTAAATGGTGTTTTAGTACAGTGTTAACTATACAGTAGAGTTGTGAGTGACGGAGGTATTTTCACCATTTGTAAACTGCTTTAAAGCAATGAATTATGACGCTGTCAGAAATCATTGATCCCTGTGACAAGTGGCACTTCTACTTCACATACACATGTACTATGGTGACTACAGCTGGCACAAAGGGTTCATTTGCAGTCTGTATGAATAAAAATTCAAGGAAAAAAAAACAAAAGAAGAAAGTATCGGCTTTGATGGAAAAGGATTTCAAGTAATTTACCTGAGAGAAAACATTTTGGATAAACTGCATGAGATCCATCCATCCAGCTGGTCCCTAAGATAAGAGAAAAGTATACAAATCAGTTACAGAGAATTCATAGAAGCAACAATATATTTTTTTATTTTTTCGCTATCCTTGGGCTTCTTTATCATTACAGACAACCCCCTTGGAGACACCGTGATAAACAACTGATAACTACGAGTCTGGGTCTTGAGACCTCCACTCCTGATTTTGGCAGGGAAGGTTGAGGCCATTGTAGTATTATAAGATGACCATTCGGTTAATGGTCAGCCACATGCTCTCTGTTCTAACTCACGATTGCGGGTCTGCTTTCTGTTATGTCCCCATAGGGATGAATAGGGGAATAGGATTGTATTTGGTCTTTGTTCTTCTTAGTTAAGACCTTCTTTTGACATCTTTCTAATGAACAATTTGGATTGGTAAGGTACATAGAGCTAAATCATTTGATGGCCTGAATGATCCCTTCAATTTTAGTTTTAACATTATTTACCCCATGGTTTGAAATGCCAGGGTTCCCCTGAAGCCATACTACTTGGTCTCCTGGTTTCTTCAGCCAGAATGCCGCTGGATTTATTGAATAAGGACAGTTAGTCCTTTGGGACTAAATGAAAATCCGAGTTTCATCCGTTTTCTCAGAGCATAATAATTTAATGAAAGGATATGACAACAATGGAATAGGTCAGGTTGTCTCTACTTTTTATGATGTTGGGGACAATATTTAATGCCCAATGTGAGAACAAAGAACTAATTCAGTGGTTCCTGAGCATCATAACAATAGGAGGCAGCAATGCTACACTTGCTATTGCACTTGTGATTGTAAGGATCAGTAATGGTCCACATTGTAACCAAATATCACTTCCCAGCTCCTGCCCCTCTGCCAGTGGAAAGGGGGTTGAGGTGGACTGTCAGTCACACCTACCCCATGTCTGATTGGTGAGAAGAGGGTGTGAGACATGGGTAGAATGTGATAACTTTAGTATTTAAGGCTGTGATGTGGCCACTACCATTACTTCTTCTACCCTGCCATTTTGCCAGTTTGTTCCCTGAAGAGCCAGTAGATAAGTCTAGAAAAATAGCTTCAACTAGGCTAGAATTTTAGAAATACATAATCAGGGCAGGAGTCAACATCCCCTGATGATAAATAGGGTTAGGCTTGTGTTAAGCCTCAAATTTAAGGCCATTGCTGAACTAAGGTCACTCAATTTGCATGAAAATTAGTGCCAAAAATCATGTCATATATTGGCTTTAGTGCTATGTCTAGGTGCCTAAGAACCTGACTAGTCACCATCAATACACCTATTTGGGGTGTTCTTTATCATATTTTTTACATTTTTATCTTCTCAGAAAATATTTTTGCCACCATTTTGACTATTATGAACCAAGCAAGACTGCGTTTTGGAGAGAAGATTGACATCAATCAGTCAAGTGGGATTGGTCTCCTGGTTACGTAACATAGTTTGGAATCATGCAGTTGACTTTACAAATAGACATGTCTAGCTTTTCACTGTTTTGTGCCTTTTGTGAATGTTCTCCATTATATGACTATACAATGACATCATTGTCAATGACGTTGCATGTGTCCTTTGTAGATCAAACATTACTACACATTACTTCTGCAGCATTAAAAGGGTTAATAGAGCCTTATTGTCTATTACATCTTCATGCTCTGCAAGTTAATCCTTCCAAACTCCATCTCTGTAGAGAATGTCACCTAGTGTGTGACATCCAAATAAACTGCTTTGCTAATCCTGTTTTATCAGCTTTGTTGCCTTGTCTGCTCATATCCAATAGTGAAAAACCTGCCTGTGGGTTCTTTTTTTTTGTCTTTTGCCAACAGTCTTTTTTCTTCCCTATGGTTTCAATTAAATGTCTCGAGTGGGGAAAATTCTATCTGGACATCTGCCAATGTCCTTCAGACACAATGCCAAGACATTTAATTACATACCGTAGGCCTTGAAACCTTTTCAGTAAGCCCACCTAGCAAGTCTACTGAATTTACAACATCAAAGTGTTTTAACAAGAAAATGAAAGACAATAAAAGCAAGTCTTAATTTTATTAATTTTTAAAGACTTTTTACAATTATTTTACTGCCAAAAACAGAGACCTTGTGGCCTATAGGCCTTGACTGTGTTATGTACAATTTACTGGACTCATTGACATTAATCTGTGGCACGTTCCATCTTGAAGTAACCTCCGGCATCTGGTAAGTGGCTTCTCTAGAGGAGACACTGATACTCTTCACTACTGTGCCAAGAGGATGTGAAACATCACATAAAACTCAAGTGGGTTAACAAGGCCTCAGAGGATCAGTAATCTGCTAATATGCACATTCTGCCATTCCCAAAGCCATTGGAAAACATCATTTACAAGTATAATGCTGAAGTTATATAAATTTAAGATGACTTGTTTTCATAGTACGTAGTTATATTTTTGGGTATATAAAAGTAATCTTATACTACTAGTACAAAGAAAAACTTCCATAGATTATTTAATTGATCTTATTACCATATCTGAGGTATTCGTACAATTTGTTGTCGCATTTGGAAAGTATCAGGGGACTTTCACACTTGCGCTCGTTCTCCAGTTTGTACATTCCTTCAGGTTTCTGTCTTTAGCCCTGGGGCAACTGGACAGGGGATGGAAACCCGGCGGTCAGTTTTAAATCGCATTCACTTGAATGGGTTTGTAAAGGTGACCGCCCATGAGCGTCTTGTGCCTGTCTGCTGGGAAACCGTTTTTTTTTAGCCGGACACAAAGTCAGAGATGCAGGACTTTGTGTCTGGCTAAAAAAAAACAGTTTCCCCGTGGACAGGCAGAAGGCGCACACAGGCGGCGCCTATGTTTTTTTCCTGCTAAAGTTGTTAAAACTTTTTTTTAACTTTTATTTTTAGACCTGTCCCCCTTAAAGGTCTGTTCAATAATAAAATGTACTAAAATGCTAATGCATTTCAATGCATTATTAAAATCCCTATACTTCTATTACAGATTGCCTTGCGCAATCTGTAATAGAAATATATAGGAGAAAAGCCTGGATGCTTTCAATTCATAGCAATGGATCATCAGTCCCAGAATGAGATCCAGGTGCCGCCAATCCACCCTAAAAATGGCAGTGTCCATGCGCCACCAGTAAAATGGTGCCTTGGTCATGTTTGACTAAGGCTTTAGGAGGGTTAATGTCCATGATCAATGCAGGCACTGATCACGGGCATTGCTGACTTGTCTCCACTGAGTAGCTGTGATATTTAAATACCCAACATCCACTATAATAGTAAGGCGGATGTCGTGAAAGGGTTAAATGGCCCATGACCTGTAGAGGGAATTGTCTCTCATAAAAGTTTTTTTTTCTACTGCAAATAAAGCGATAACTTACTGTTTATCCTACATAAACACCACTGTTGTCCATGGCTTGTGTCTGTTATTGCAGTTTAGCCTTTTAGGATAAGATGTAATACCAAACCCAGCCCATAGACTAGAGTGGCAGATATGAGAGTTGCAGCTCCTCCATTATACGGTAGTTTGTATTTTGTTGTTTATCTATAAAGCTTTCCCTTATTCCCCTTATTATATGGTAATTAATAAAGCATTATTCTTACCATCAAAATCTATAAAAGAACGTCAGAGTGTCTACATACATTATTAACTGGCTACACGATATTGATATCTGTTGACTTGTTTGGCCAAGGGCTATGTCGCCCAGCTCCCCCATACATGTGCACACTCTGCTTGGCCAAGTGGTATATGTGTTCTGAACTGGGAGAGGGAAGAAACCTTTTGTCAGACACTATTGGCAGCAGTTTATCTCCTGAAGAAACAAGGATTTTGAAATTGGGTAAGCTGTCCTGTTCTTTTTGTTTGGGGGGAGATAACTCATTGAAGAAGGTCAGGAGCAGCCCATACATATTGGTTAGTTCCATAAAAATCAGTAAGCTTGATAGATCTGTATCTAATATATAATGCTAACTTCAGTAGTTAACAAATTATGATGAATATATTGACATGTAACATGCAAGACCTCCTGTCTTTGTACATTGTAAGTATGTTCCAATTACAATTGGCTTATCGCTCGCTAATAATTTGCATCTTTCCTTTGTATTGAAATATCAGCCTGTTGTCTAATGTTCAGCCTGCATTTGCACATCTATCTACAGAGCACATCTATAGTGACAGCGGCTCTAATCAGCAGTCTGAGAATGACAGGCAAGCAAATCAACCTCACGTCAAGACTAAGATCTCTGCTGACATCAAGATGAAACTGGAGAATTTTGTCGGGACTACATTCTTTGACAGCAACAGAATAAGCATAAAAAACGGACTAGATTTGACCCTGAAATTTCTGGATGTTATGCTTCAAAGAAGTCTTGCATTGAAAACTATTATATACAAACTATTGGGGTAAGGACTAACATGGCAGAATTTTTTGTGCTGCCAATATAACGGCAAATCCACTGCGAATCTAATGTGGTTCCACAAAAATTGCATGTTTTTGGAGATTTCCTCACAAACATTAAGAGCTGAAATCTGGTATTTTTTTTTTTGCAATATAATAAACGTGATGGATTTGATTTTTCACATGGACGTTTCCTGCTACATGCAGATGACATTTCTATAACTCCATGTAAACAGGGACATTGTTGTGCCATTGGGTTTCATGTTTTTTGTTTTTTTTTTGAAGGGTCACACCTAGTATATTCATAAGCTAATGCAGTTATCTGAGGGGGCCACACGTTGGCTCAGTGGTTAGCACTGCAGCCTTGCAGCGCTGGGGTCCTGGTGCTCAAATCCCGCCAAGGGCAAAAAAAAAAAACCATCTGCAAGGAGTTTGTATGTTCTCCCTGTGTTTGCATGGATTTCCATCCCATATTCAAAAAAAAGACATATTGATAGGGAATTTTTTTTTTTTTTTAAATGTACATTGTGAACCCTATGTGGGGTTCACATAAAAACAAAGCTAATGCAGTTATTTATACTGCACGGTAATGATATTCAAGTACACAATTGTGTCTGCCACCAGAAGCTTAGCTTGAAGATCCTGGGTACCAATACAAAATGAGGTCCCAACCTGCCATGCACCATTTAGAGTATGGACCCTTCTAGTGTAGCGTAGTGACTGCTACCTCTGCACCAGTTATAGTTATGTCTCTGCTTGCCACAGTACCATTCCCACAGTATAGTTGTATAGTATATACAACTGACCTTATAGTATATACAGCTGACCTTCTATATCAAAGCAGATATGTAATATTCCAGGACAGTGTTGGGAATCCAGGATTGCTTCTTTGAATCGTAACACTTGTTTGTTATGGGATTGGAAGGTCAATAGACCCTGGATTTGGTGGGTACCCTGAGCCTGGAGTCAGCTTATGAATTAGCAACATTTTCTAAATTTTACTTTGAGGAAGACTTTGACAATGGTGTCCTCTATTGTGGATTCATTTCGGGTATATATACATATCGTAGAGGTTAAAGAAGACCAAAATCACGCTTTTGAAAGTTCAAGGATAAAATAAATGTTATTACATGGGAATATCATAGGACCTTCCCTAAGGTATATCTATTATGGTTTTGCTTTTATATAGCAATGCAGTTGGGTTCACCTAATAGGAAAGCCATAATCCATCTGCTAGAAAGATCAGAGGCGTAGTTGATGTATGCGCATAATTATTGCTGTAACTCACATCTTTATTGTTTCTCATGTAGACAGCTGCTGAGACCTGAATGCTGCATGAAAGATGACAAGAGCCTAGTACGCCATGCCGTCACATCTACTCATCATCCGCCATCACCACCACACATTAAAGAGTACCAAGGGTCAAAAACATTAAACCATAACAAAAAAAACACTAAGAAATATATTGTGTGGATAAAAAAAATGGATAGACTCATGTCTGGATAGTAGCATAACACCCCAAGGACAGGAGACAATTACAATATGTTATAAAGTTAACGGATACTCAAATATGCAAATAGTCATCATATTATATACTGTACCTCTATGGTATATGACACTGATGTCTGTCATGTCATGGATTTAGTACTTTGTCCTGGAGACCAAAGAGTAGATGTGAACAGAGCCTAAACTGACTGTTTTTTTCACCTCTGTTCTGCTCGCAACATTTCTTCCCTTAAAGTATATATTCATGCAATTTATACAGCACACTGTTTATATACGTTCCCTGTAGATAAAGTGGTAGCAAAGGGCAAGAGCAATGGGTACCGTTACTGATAGTTCTTCACTGTCAGAAGGCGTTCCTGACAATCTAGGTGGGAACACCCCTCCTGACAGTACTCGTTCATAGACTAGTAGAGGGGGAGCGCGTTCCTCACTACTCAGTGGCATGGCTGGGCGGTAAGGAACGTCCCATCTGACAGTATAGCGCTACAGACAGTATTGTCAGGAGGGGCATTCCCAGCTAGACTGTCAGAAATGTCCTTCTGACAGTGAAGAGCTATCGCTAACGGCACTGATCTCTCCAGCCCTGGGATACATAACAAGAAGGCCGACAGTGCACTGAATTCAGCGCACTGTCCGTTTTATAGTGGTATATAAAACTGCATGTGCCAAAGGACACTCTTTAAACGATTGTCTCATTAGGGGCTAATGAGATGATAAACTGATCATCTTGGGTCCCTTTATTGGCACCAAGCCACTGCCAGGCCTGTTTCTACCATGTAGGAGAAATGTAATACATATCTGCCATTTAGATTAACTTGCTGTCCAGGTAATACAAGGATGGCTTGAGTCAGGGGCTACTCATATTCTATCTCAGAGAGGAGGATTCAAAATGACGGTCCTCCCTGTGTGATGTCCATATGTCCTAGTAGGTCTTATGGACAGTGGTTGTCCCTAACTTTGCATGTATTCCTTTGTAATGCAGATTAAAATGTAACTATGTATATATGTTGAATAAGCTATATGTAAACTGGAAAACTGAGTCAAAACTGGAGCAAGTGGACTTCCACTTCTTGTTCAACAGTTACTAGGTTTCTTTATAAACCTCTGTAGCTATGTAACAGAATGGGAGTAATAGTGAGAGGACCGAAGTCCTACTTAGGCTTTGTTCCAACGTGGTTACTTCTAGTCTTTAACACTGACTACAGCTCCGAGTTCTCCGAGAATTGGCTTTCTATTTTTAGCTCTGGTAATGTGACAATCATACATGCTAAAAAAAGCCTCTTGGATTAAATCCGCTTCTCCACGTTCTGCAGACATGCAAGCATGAAATCATTTCATCTTCAGAATAGCTCCAATCTTAATGGACAACTTCACAGCTTTACACTTAGAGAGGATCGATGCCAACTTCAAATGCTCTCCTAAAAGGATGTTTGCCATTTTCACATAAAATGTAATTGGCTATAGCAGTGTCTAGCACTAAGGACACTATTCCCATTATACAGTTATCTTTCCATTTATACAGCTTTGCTGAACTCATTATGAATAAACCATTGAGTTCCTAACATGAAGCTCGACGGCTGTATTTTGATACGTCTACTAAGTGTGCCCTAATGGGTGATTTGAGATGTCTGCCAAGACATTGTGGGCAAAATGTACAACTTAATAATGTAAATCAATAAGCAAACATGGAAAATGTTGGCAAAAATATGAACAAATTGCATCACATGTACATATTCTAAGTTGATGTAATTTTGCAGAACATACTCGAGCATATCAAATAATGAGCGCACATTTTCCAGCCATGAACTAAAAGGTGCACTAAATATAACATACAGTTTCCCTTATGTGTATGACAAGTACTCAGAAATCTATGTATGATGGAGTGATAATGTGACAATGCCCATATAATGACAAATCAATATCAAAGTGATATAGAAAATCCTCACATATTTCTGTCTCTGACTGTGAAACATTGTAAGGAAACTATCAATAATATGACACTAGTGTAGACTATTGTGCCGTCTTGCATGTGGGCGTAGTGTGCAAGTCATAGACAGGGAGATTAATTCTGCCCCCTGCAGGCAGTTTTCTCACATGTAATTACAATGGCTGGTGGACTAATGCTAATCCATAGTACTATCATGGTGTATGGCACATAACCCAATCAAGGGTACACCATGTAGCGGAGGTGAACATATGACACCCCATTCTATATGAATCTGAATACAAAGAAGGTCACAATGAGAAACTATTTGAGTCCCATACAGACCCATACACCCTCCATCTTATTCCATATTATGTACATTTCATACATTGATCAGCTGTTATACTCTTTCCAAGCACAGGGTCTCTCTCAGACACATGCCATATATTTATTTGTCTATAGGAAAAAGGGGATATCAAATAATAATTTTGACATTTACACATACTTGAAGTGAAGGCACCCTATTGGGAACCAGATTTGACCCATAATTCCCAATTAGGTTGTCATCCTTTTATATAATTCACAAGTTGGTGGCTAGTTGCTTGAAGGCAACCCACAAGTAGGTCAAAGCTCCTGACACTGGTCACCCTGCGCTGCCCTGGTGGTGGGCCGTAAACCAAGCACCCAGTAAATTACCTCTGCGGCAAAAGTTATAAACTGAAGGCCTAAAAATTGCCTTAGGCCTGGTTCACATCTGCATTCGGCATTTCACTCCTCACACAAGCATCTCCAAAATTTATCCCGTTCATCCCCCATACTCTGGAACTCCTTACCAAGACACATAAGACTGATCCCCACAATCACAGGATTCAAGAAGTCCCTGAAGATTCACCTATTCAGGAAGGCCTACAACCTCTAATAACACTATCACCGCACCACCATCTGTCTCTACTACAACAGTCTCTACCCCTCACCTTCTGTCTCTATTCCTCTTCCCTCCTGTACCAGTCAGTCATTGTTAGTATTATATCTGTTTGTATATTTTGTGTACTGTATGTGAACCCTCAAATGTAAAGCATCATGGAATTAATGGTGCTATATAAATAAATAAATAATAATAATAATAATAATATTCCATTCAGGGAGTACGCATGGGGACCCCCCGAATGGGATACCGAACGCATTGACAAGCAGTGAGCTTATGAAAGCACATGGACCCCTTAGATTGTAATGGGGTCTGTGTGTTTTCCGCGCAGGTGTCCACATGAGGCATGCGGAGAGAAAAGTACTTCATGAACTACTTTCTACTCTACAAGACTCGTGTGGACACCGCACAGAAAACACACACACCCCATTATAATCTGTGGAGTCCATGTGCTTTCATAAGCTCACTTTGTCAATGAGTTCAGTATTCCGTTCGGGGGTCCCCATGTGGACTCCTTGAACAGAATACCGAAAACAGATGTGAACCAGGCCTTAATGGTAATCCTTGCTGGTTTTCCTTGATATTTCTATTTGTACACTGCAATCATGTACACACAGCCAGGTTTCACCACCACTTTTTATCCATAGTTTGGCTACAAAACAATGAACCCCTGTACAGAAGTTACACTCCCGAACAATCCTAAATTCTGCATACTAGAGGTCTGCAGCTGTGGCCTTAATACAGACACTAAGATCTGCCTATATTACTTCTACCTTCTGGTGATCGATAGTCCAGCCTGATATATCTCCTAGCTCAGGATAACATTCATTAATCTAGAATCATCATGACTTACTAACTATGATAAACCATAAACGCATTAACCATTTATTGATTGTTCATACATAACATTTGGTACACAGACTGAGACAATGTTAAGAATCCCCAAGTACAACATTAACAGCTTCACGTACCTGTAGGGCTTGAGATAAAAATTATCCTCGAAGAAAAGACTGTCGTTTTTTTTATATTCAGATTTTCTATGTAATACACACCAGTTTTCCCAATCACCTTTCAATCTAGTCCATGAAATTGAAAACCTCCTGTCTAGACTATTTCTATAAAAGACAGTAATAATAAAATGTTCTGTATGAAAAATACATCCTTAATAGAGATGAGCGAACACTAAAATGTTCGAGGTTCGAAATTCGATTCGAACAGCCGCTCAATGTTCGTGTGTTCGAACGGGTTTCGAACCCCATTATAGTCTATGGGGAACAGATACTCGTTAAGGGGGAAACCCAAATCCGTGTCTGGAGGGTCACCAAGTCCACTATGACACCCCAGGAAATGATGCCAACACCTCTGGAATGACACTGGGACAGCAGGGGAAGCATGCCTGGGGGCATCTAACACACCAAAGACCCTCTATTACCCCAACATCACTGCCTAACAACTACACACTTTCCACATTCAAAAAAACCTCTATCAAAGTGGGAAAATACCTGGAAACCTTCTTTACTCCCCAAATGGATGGACACAAACCCCAATTTAAGCTCAACAAACAGTAACAACCACCCCTTTAAATCACGTTCCCCATGACAACCACAAATGGAATAGGCAATGGGAATTCCAAAAGCCCTCACCCTTAACTGTCATTTTGAGTGTGTGTGTGTGTGTGTGTGTGTGTGTGTGTGTGTGTGTGTGTGTGTGTGTGTGTGATGTGGTAAGACCTTCCAAAATTCACTTTTCTAGCCCTTAACATGAGCCCTTCCAAACAAAGTTACATGACCTTAAGCTGAGCTACCAGCAGAGATTGAGGCCCTTGGCATGAGTAGAGCCTTGCACCAGCAGTGTTTTTGGCACTTAGGGTGAGTTGAGCCTTGTACCAGCGTGTGTCCCTTAACATCAGGCGGGCCCTAAGTTCTGCGCTTTGCACAAAAGTTCCACATTAACTAGGCTGAATGGTACAAAGATTAGTAGGCCCGAGAACCAGGAACAGGTCTTGCAATGGCTGTCGGATAACGCTTAAAGCACATTGTCCACCAGCCAGTCAGCCTCTACCTCCTCTTACCCAACAGTCTTGTCCTCCTTCCACCCAAAATTCCCAATCTTCTCAGAACAATAACCCCAACTGTCCCTGCTCCCCAGAGCTGTTCTCCCTTCCTTTGACTGTACCGCAACCTGCCCCTCCATTTCGCGATTCCACGGACCTAACAGACGAGTATCTGTGTCCAGATGCTCAAACACTAGAGTCTCCTCCATTCCATCTCCGGTCGATTTGGTGGCGGATGACCAGCAACCCACCCTCATCGACGACGATGAGACGCAGTTGCTGTCAGGGCAGCCAGTTGACATGCGCATTGTGCAGGAGGAGGAGGCGAGACAGGAGTTGGAAGAGGAGGTGGTGGACGACGAGGACACCGACCCCACCTGGACAAGGCAGATGTCAAGCTGGGAAAGTAGTGTGGATGTTGAGGCAGGTGCAGCACCAAAAAGGGTAGCTAGAGGCAGAGACATGTCCAGAGGCAGAGGTCAGCTGCTTTGCCGAAGCCAGGCCAGACCCGGAATGTCCGAAGATGTTCCCTTTTGTACCCAGCCCAGAAAAACTCCCCCATCGAGGGCACGTTTCTTGAAGGTGTAGAGTTTTTTCAAGGAATGCGCCGAGGACAGATATAGTGTCGTCTACACAATTTGCCTCTCGAAATCGAGTAGGGGCCCTGAGAAGAGCAACCTGTCCACCACTTCAATGCACCGTCATTTGGAATCCAAGCAATGGAATCAGTGGCAGGCAGCAACGGCAGGACAAACGTCGCCCGCCGTTCATGCCACTGCCTCTGCTCACAGTGCTGGCGATGCACTCCAGAGGACGAGCCAGGACATCACTTCATCTGCCTCCGCCACTTTGTTGACTTCTCCCTCATCCTCCCCTGTTTCTGTCTTATCTCCTTCTCCTGCACCATCAAAGGCACCATCAGGCGCTTCTTTACAACAACCCACCATCTCTCATACATTGGAGCGCCGGCAGAAATACACCGCTAACCACCCACCCACGCAAGCCTAGAACGCCAACATCGCTAAACTGCTGGCCCAGGAGAGGTTGGCGTTCCGGCTTGTTGAAACTCCCGCCTTCCCGGACCTGATGGCAACTGTGGCACCTCACTATGCCGTCCCTAGCCGTCTCAACTTCTCCCGGTGTGGCGTCCCCGCCTTGCACCAGCACGTGTCACTCAACATCAGGTGGGCCCTTAGTTCCGCGCTTTGCTGCAAGGTCCACTTGACCACCGACACTTGGACAAGCGCCTGTGGTCAGGGATGCTGCAGTGCTTATCTTTAATGACAGGCAGGGTGAATGTGGTGGAGTCTGTTCCCCGGGTGCAAACTGGGGTGGCCTATCTCCTCTCCCAGGCCAAAATTCATGGCAGGAGTAGACTGAAACCCTACGACGCTGCAACCTCCACCACAGCTACTAGCGGCAAACGCTAAAACACTGGTGTGGGGAGACGTCAGCAGGCGGTGCTGAAGCTCATCAGCTTGGGGGACAGACAGCACAGTGCCTCCGAGGTCAGGGATGCCATCCTGGCTGAGATGGCATTTTTTTTTCCCTGCTACACCTGGGGCCTGGCATTTTTACGCCTGTGATAATGGCTGGAACCTGGTAGCGGCTCTGGAGCTTGCCAGCCTCCAACACGTTCCATGTTTGGCCCACGTCTAACCTAGTGGTGCAAAGTTTTTTAAAAACATACCCAAATGTACCGAAGCTACTGTTGAAAATGCGGCGCTTGTGCGCCCACTTTTGCAAGTGCACAGGAGTCGCTGCTAGCCTAAAAACACTCTAGCAAGGCCTACATCTGTCCAAACACAGGCTGTTGTCCGTCATTCACACACGCTGAAACCCTACAATACCATATCTTGAGCAGGGTGTGTGAGCTGCACAGACCTTTGATGGAGTTCCATCTACAAAACCCAAGGGTTCCTCAAAGTCAGCAACCAAAGTTTCTGCACCATGAGTTTCCAGGGGTGGCAGAGTTATGGCTAGGGGAAGAGGCATGGATAGGGATGATGTCTAGGGGCAAAAGCAGTGTGGATGTGGAGGCAAGCTAAGCAGGAAAAACTGGGGGTACAAGCTAAGGCATGGACTGGGGTGATGTCTAGGGGCAAAAGCAGTGTGGATGTGGAGGCAAGCTAAGCAGGAAAAACTGGGGATACAAGCTAAGGCATGGACTGGGGTGATGTCTAGGGGCAAAAGCAGTGTGGATGTGGAGGCAAGCTAAGCAGGAAAAACTGGGGGTACAAGCTAAGGCATGGACTGGGGTGATGTCTAGGGGCAAAAGCAGTGTGGATTTGGAGGCAAGCAAAGCAGGGAAAATGGTGGCTAGAGGCAAAGGGATGTCCATAGGCAGCAAGGGCAAAGATGCAAAACTCTCCCGTTTCAAGAATTTTCCTGACTTGTTTCCCCACAAAACATTCCTGGGAGGAGGGCTGAAACACCACCCTCCTCCTCCTCCGCTGTTAGATTTACCCCAGCTACGAGCTGAAAACGCTGCAACACTGGTGTGGGGAGACGTCAGCAGGCTGGGCTGAAGCTCATCAGCTTGGGAGACGGACAGCACACTGCCTCTGAGGTCAGGGATGCCATCCTGGATGAGATGGCAATTTGTTTATCCCCGCTGCCCCTGGGGCCAGGTTTTTTAGCTTGTTGGAGGGCTCTGGAGCTTGCCAGCCTCCAACACGTTCCATGCCTGGCCCACATGTTCAATGTAGTGGTGCAATGATCTTTAAAAACATACCCCAAATTAGCTGAGCTAAGGGTGAAAGTGCGGCACTTGGACACCCACTTTCCCAAGTCTACAGTACCTGGAGCTAGCCGCAATACACTCCAGCAAGGCCTACATCTGCCTGAAGCACCTACTGTTGTGCGAGGTCACCACACGCTCTAACCCTAGATACCGTATGTTCAGCAGGGTGTGTGAGCAGCAGAGACCTTTGATGGAGTACCAGCTACAAAACCCAAGGGTTCCTCAGAGTCAGCTCCCTCACTTTCTGCACCATGAGTTTCCATGGGTGGCAGACTTATGGCTAGAGGCACAGGCATGGATAGGGGTGATGTGTAGGGGCAAAAGCAGTGTGGATGTGGAGGCAAGCTAAGCAGCAAAAACTGGGGGTACAAGCAGCCGGTGACATCATCACTGACAAGCACAGCTGTCTGTCAGCTGACAGGCTGACTTTCACCAAAATGAACAGACAATGGATAGACTCATCATATACATGTCAGTTACATGACAAATTTAGTGCAATTTGCAAGTCCAAGATGGTTTGGAGATCTGCGGAGAGGAATCTCACCACCTCTTGCGGGTGCCATCATTTGGAAGGCAAGCCCTGGGCTCAGTGGGTGAGAGCAAGCGCAGGATAATCGTCGTTTGGCCTGGCGGCCACTGCCTCTTCCACTGTTGACAGGGCTGGCGCTGCAGTCCAGACCAGGAGCCAGGACACCTCCACATCTGCCTCTGACACTTTGGGGAGTTCACCCTTATCCTCACCTTTTCCTGCCATTTCTCCTTTTGCCCGCGCCATCATGCGCCTCTTCCCAGCAACTCCCCATCTCCCAAGCCTTTCATTTCATGCTAAAGTACAGCGCAACCCACCCACATGCCCAAGGCTTCAACGGCCTCATCTCAAGAAATCTGGCCCAGGAGATGTTGGAATCCCGGCTGGGGGACACTCTGCCCTTTTTGGGCAGAGTGTCTACTGCGCCACCGCACTGTGCCGTCCACACCAGCACTTTCCCCCAAACATGAGGCGGTCCCTAAATTCAGCGCTTAGCCCTAAAGTTCCATGTGACCAGTTACGAATGGACAAGTGCATGCGGACAGGGACGCTACCTTTCAATTTGGGCACAGTGGTTGAATGTAGTTGAGGCGTGGACCGGGTCGCAAAATGTGGTGGCCTGACTTGTCTCCCCACACAACATTCCTGGGAGGAGGGCTGAAACACCACCCTCCTCCGCTGTTAAATTGACCCCAGCTACGAGCTGGAAACGCTGCAACACTGGTGTGGGGAGACGTCAGCGGGCCGTGCTGAAGCTCATCAGCTTGGGGGCCAGACAGCACACTGCCTACAAAGTGAGTCATGCCATCCTCGATGAGACGGCAATGTGGTTTTTGCCACTGCACCTGGGCCCAGGCATGTTGTCATGTGTGATAATGGCCGTAACCTGGGATTGGCTCTGTAGCTTGGCAGCCTGCAACATATTCCATGCCTGGGCCACGTTTTTAACTCATTGCTGCTAATCTTTTGAAAAAGGTACCCCAATGTTCCTGAGCTACTGGTGAAAGTGTGGCGCTTGTGCGGATAGTTTTTAAAGTGTATAGTTGCCGCTGCTAGCCTCTATGCACTCCTACAACGCCTGTACCTGCTGGAACAACGGCTGTTGTGCGACGTCTCCACACTGCTGGCACTAAACATATCATGTGTTGAGCAGAGTGTGTGAGCAGCACAGACCTTTGATGTAGTTCCAACTCCAAAACCCTCGGGTTCGTCAAAGTCAACTCCCTCAGTTGCTCAACCATGAGTGGCCATGGGTGGCAGACTTATGTGAAATCCCATCCCATCCATTGCACTGGACACGAAACATTAGCATGCGCTCAGCACAACTTCGGATATGGCAGATGCGTTAAGCAGGGTGCAGGGTACAACACAGACCAGGCCCGAGCACCAGGAACAGGTGTTAGAAATACTGCAGCATCTGCCATTTCCTTCCAATTTTGGGGTTTTGGACCCGCCACCGACTTGTCTGGACCTAAGTGGGGATCATGAGACACAGTTGCCATCAAGGCAAGCTGTGGTCATGTGCGGTTTGCAGTAAGGGGGCAGTGCGCAATTGGAAGAGGAGTTGGTGGATGACGAGGCCACCGACCCCACATGGACAGGGGTGATGTCTAGGGGCTAAAGCAGTGTAGATGTAGAGGGAAGCTAAATCAACAAAAAACCTGGGTAGAAGCAAAGGCATAAACTGGGGTGATGTTTAGGGGTGAAAGCAGAGTAGATGTGGAGGGAAGCTAAGCAGCAAAAACAGTGGGTAGAAGCAAAGGCATGCAAAACTCTACCCTGTTGGAAGACTTATTCCTAGGTCTGGAACACGTTAATGGCCCCCCTGGACAAATTACTGCCACTCAGGGGCCTAGTGTCACCAGGAGGGACAAGTATAGGCGCATGTTGTGGGAATACCTGGCCGACACCAGCTCTGTCCTCTCCGATCCCTCTGTGCTCTACAGCCTAAACTTATTTTCTCATCTTTTTTTCTGAACTGCACATCTCTTGCCTGCTTCCTTTGGGATCTTAGAAATGGTGGTCCACTTCCACAGATGGTAACTTCAATAGACAGTGTAACGGGAGTAGCTGAGGGATCGCTGTCTTAACCACTTTTTGGCACAAAATTAACTTCCAAAGCCAAATATGGTGCAAGTATATGATGCAAGGACACCTACACACCTATCTCTGACACATTGGGGAGTTCACCCTCATGCGCCCTTTTGGCCTGCACCATCATGCGCCTCTTCCCAGCCACTCCACATTTCCCAAGCTTTTCATTGCAGGCAGAAGTACAATACAACCCACCCCCATGCCCAAGCCTGTAACAGCCTCATCGATAAACTGCTGGCCCTGGAGATGTTGGTGTTTGTTTATGCTTCTGGAGACCCAGGCCTTCCGTCAGCAGATGGCAGCTGGGGCACCTCCCTATGCTGGGCCTAGCCGTTACTACTTCTCTTGGTGTGCTGTCTCTGCCTTGCGCCTGCATGTGTCCCATAACATCAGTCGGGCCCAGAGCTCTGCGCTTTGCTGCAAGGTCCACTTGACCACCGACACATGGACAAGCGCCTGTGGTCAGGGATGCTGCAGTGCTTATCTTTAATGACAGGCAGGGTGAATGTGGTGGAGTCTGTTCCCCGGGTGCAAACTGGGGTGGCCTATCTCCTCTCCCAGGCCAAAATTCATGGCAGGAGTAGACTGAAACCCTACGAAGCTGCAACCTCCACCCCAGCTACTAGCGGAAAACACTGTAACACTGGCATGGGGAGATGTCAGTAGGCCGTGCTGAAACTGATCAGCTTGGGGGACAGACAGCACAGTGCCTCCGAGGTCAGGGATGCCATCCTGGCTGAGATGGCATTTTTTTTTCCCTGCTACACCTGGGGCCTGGCATTTTTGCGCCTGTGATAATGGCTGGAACCTGGTAGCAGATCTGGAGCTTGCCAGACTCAAACACGGTCCACGCATGGCCCACGTTTTCCAACTTGTTGGTGCCATGTTTCTTTGAAACCTACACCATTGTGCCTGATATACAGGTCAAAGTGGGGCCATTTTCGTAAGTGAGAACTAGCCTCTGCTAGGCAGAAAACATTCAGAGCACACTCCTCTCATCTTCGCACCGTTGGCTGGCGGAGGAAGACGAGGGGGTTGGAGTGGCATCTGATGTCCCTATCCCACACGAGGCTAGAGGGTGCACTTCAGTGCATCCCATTGCTTCACCACAAATGGTGTGAAGGGGAGTGGAAAATGGAGGAAATGGAGAGTGACCCTTACAGTTGGGGCCAGCAAAGGCATGCCAAGTAACACACTGGCACACATGGCTGACTTCATCTTGGGTTGCTTTTCAACACATATTTCACATCATGAAGAACAAATAATACTGGATTTTTTCAAGCCTCGAACCCCGGTCTAGGTCTAATGTCTGTTCCTTTCTTATATTAGGGGAGAGGGAAAAAAAATTACTTCAGTGATACGTTTAGCGTACATAGACTGACTATTAATGTGTATCCCACTTAGTGTTGTTAGGGTTACACACCGTCACAACCTGGCTAAAGCTTCTATAGCTGTTAATAAAGTCAACATAACTTTACGGTATCCAAAAAGACAGCTGGTACCGACAGAGAGCAAGACAAATGTCACCCAAAGCTGTGAGCTCTGAACACCCACAGTGACTTTGGCGTCATCATCATTATAAGGGAGTGGGTGGTAATAAATAACTTGGCAGTGCCTAAAACCCAAAAAGCTTATACAACTATATTTACATTAAGATACACAAATGAAACTTTTCAGTAGCATGTCATGAGACAAGCTGATAAGCTCTTCCTTTGTGCAGTGCTATTTGAAAGTTAAACGCTGCCTTTATTTTAATTCTGGAGAAGGTGCAGACATTAGATTTAGAACATGTTGTCTTCATTGTCCAAATCCTCTATATAGGTAACGCGTTTTTCGGGCCGAGCTGTCTGGGAACGAGCTGGTGCAGCACTGACAACCTGGGTGAATATGGCAAGAGCCTGAGATGTAGGGTGAATGAATCCCCAAATTATTTGTGGAATTCCCAGTGAGACAATGGCACTGTATACCAGTATTAAAAATTGTGGGTGCACATAACCCCCATATATTCTTTGAATTCCCAGTCAGACAATGGCACTGTATACCAGTATTAAAAATTGTGGGTGCACGTAACCCCCATATATTCTTTGAATTCCCAGTCAGACAATGGCACTATATACCAGTATTAAAAATTGTGGGTGCACATAACCCCCATATATTCTTTGAATTCCCACTCAGACAATGGCACTGTATAGCAGTATTAAAAATTGTGGGTGCACGTAACCCCCATATATTCTTTGAATTCCCAGTCAGACAATGGCACTATATACCAGTATTAAAAATTGTGGGTGCACATAACCCCCATATATTCTTTGAATTCCCAGTCAGACAATGGCACTGTATAGCAGTATTAAAAATTGTGGGTGCACGTAACCCCCATATATTCTTTGAATTCCCAGTCAGACAATGGCACTATATACCAGTATTAAAAATTGTGGGTGCACATAACCCCCATATATTCTTTGAATTCCCAGTCAGACAATGGCACTGTATACCAGTATTAAAAATTGTGGGTGCACATAACCCCCATATATTCTTTGAATTCCCAGTGAGACAATGGAACTGTATAGCAGTAGCAAAAATTGTGGGTGCACGTCACCCCAATATATTCTTTGAATTCCCAGTTAGACAATGGCACTGTATACCAGTAGTAAAAATTGTGGGTGCACATAACCCCCATATATTCTTTGAATTCCCAGTCAGACAATGGAACTGTATAGCAGTAGCAAAAATTGTGGGTGCACGTCACCCCAATATATTCTTTGAATTCCCAGTTAGACAATGGCACTGTATACCAGTAGTAAAAATTGTGGGTGCACATAACCCCCATATATTCTTTGAATTCCCAGTCAGACAATGGCACTGTATACCAGTATTAAAAATTGTGGGTGCACATAACCCCCATATATTCTTTGAATTCCCAGTCAGACAATGGCACTGTATACCAGTATTAAAAATTGTGGGTGCACATAACCCCCATATATTCTTTGAATTCCCAGTGAGACAATGGAACTGTATAGCAGTAGCAAAAATTGTGGGTGCACGTCACCCCAATATATTCTTTGAATTCCCAGTTAGACAATGGCACTGTATACCAGTAGTAAAAATTGTGGGTGCACATAACCCCCATATATTCTTTGAATTCCCAGTCAGACAATGGCACTGTATACCAGTATTAAAAATTGTGGGTGCACATAACCCCCATATATTCTTTGAATTCCCAGTCAGACAATGGCACTGTATACCAGTATTAAAAATTGTGGGTGCACGTAACCCCCATATATTCTTTGAATTCCCAGTCAGACAATGGCACTGTATACCAGTATTAAAAATTGTGGGTGCACATAACCCCCATATATTCTTTGAATTCCCAGTCAGACAATGGCACTGTATACCAGTATTAAAAATTGTGGGTGCACGTAACCCCCATATATTCTTTGAATTCCCAGTCAGACAATGGCACTATATACCAGTATTAAAAATTGTGGGTGCACATAACCCCCATATATTCTTTGAATTCCCAGTCAGACAATGGCACTGTATACCAGTATTAAAAATTGTGGGTGCACATAACCCCCATATATTCTTTGAATTCCCAGTGAGACAATGGAACTGTATAGCAGTAGCAAAAATTGTGGGTGCACGTCACCCCAATATATTCTTTGAATTCCCAGTTAGACAATGGCACTGTATACCAGTAGTAAAAATTGTGGGTGCACATAACCCCCATATATTCTTTGAATTCCCAGTCAGACAATGGCACTGTATACCAGTATTAAAAATTGTGGGTGCACATAACCCCCATATATTCTTTGAATTCCCAGTCAGACAATGGCACTGTATACCAGTATTAAAAATTGTGGGTGCACATAACCCCCATATATTCTTTGAATTCCCAGTGAGACAATGGAACTGTATAGCAGTAGCAAAAATTGTGGGTGCACGTCACCCCAATATATTCTTTGAATTCCCAGTTAGACAATGGCACTGTATACCAGTAGTAAAAATTGTGGGTGCACATAACCCCCATATATTCTTTGAATTCCCAGTCAGACAATGGCACTGTATACCAGTATTAAAAATTGTGGGTGCACATAACCCCCATATATTCTTTGAATTCCCAGTCAGACAATGGCACTGTATACCAGTATTAAAAATTGTGGGTGCACATAACCCCCATATATTCTTTGAATTCCCAGTCAGACAATGGCACTGTATACCAGTATTAAAAATTGTGGGTGCACGTAACCCCCATATATTCTTTGAATTCCCAGTCAGACAATGGCACTGTATAGCAGTATTAAAAATTGTGGGTGCACGTAACCCCCATATATTCTTTGAATTCCCAGTCAGACAATGGCACTGTATACCAGTATTAAAAATTGTGGGTGCACATAACCCCCATATATTCTTTGAATTCCCAGTCAGACAATGGCACTGTATACCAGTATTAAAAATTGTGGGTGCACATAACCCCCATATATTCTTTGAATTCCCAGTCAGACAATGGAACTGTATAGCAGTATTAAAAATTGTGGGTGCACGTAACCCCCATATATTCTTTGAATTCCCAGTCAGACAATGGCACTGTATACCAGTATTAAAAATTGTGGGTGCACGTAACCCCCATATATTCTTTGAATTCCCAGTCAGACAATGGCACTATATACCAGTATTAAAAATTGTGGGTGCACATAACCCCCATATATTCTTTGAATTCCCAGTCAGACAATGGCACTGTATAGCAGTATTAAAAATTGTGGGTGCACATAACCCCCATATATTCTTTGAATTCCCAGTGAGACAATGGCACTGTATACCAGTAGCAAAAATTGTGGGTGTATATAGCCCCAATTCTATTGCTAGGGGACTTGCAGGGTATTTCTGAGGTGAAGGTGGGGGGGCACACCGTTGGAACGGGGATTTGGGGTGTATATATGGGGTATACGGGAATACACTGTCAGTGTGTTCCATTCAGGATCCTGGGAAAGCTGGGTTGCGGCGATTGAGCCCGTCAGTGCCACGTTACACTGACAAGCTTCTCCCTGGAATTGAAGTTATATGTAAGCCCAATATATTCTTTGAATTCCCAGTGAGACAATGGCACTATATGGCAGTAGCAAAAATAGTGGGTGTATATAGCCCCAATTCTATTGCTAGGGGACTTGCAGGGTATTTCTGGGGTGAAGGTGGGGGGGCACACCGTTGGAACGGGTATCGGGGGTATATATCGGGTATACGGGAATACACTGACAGTGTATTCCATTCAGGATCCTGGGAAAGCTGGGTTGCGGCGATTGAGCCCGTCAGTGCCACGTTACACTGACAAGCTTCTCCCTGGAATTTAGCTCTTATAAGAGCTGTTGGTTGTCTTCTCCTTCCTATCCTAGCCTGTCCCTGCCTACCCAGAATCTAACCCCTAGCTAACTGGACGGAAACCTCCGTCCTCGGTGAATTGCAAGCTCAGAATGACGCGAAGCTGGGCGGCGCTGTTCTTTTAAATTAGAGGTCACATGTTTTCGGCAGCCAATGGGTTTTGCCTACTTTTTTCAACGTCACCGGTGTCGTAGTTCCTGTCCCACCTACCCTGCGCTGTTATTGGAGCAAAAAAGGCGCCAGGGAAGGTGGGAGGGGAATCGAGTAATGGCGCACTTTACCACGCGGTGTTCGATTCGATTCGAACATGCCGAACAGCCTAATATCCGATCGAACATGAGTTCGATAGAACACTGTTCGCTCATCTCTAATCCTTAAGAAACCTGTCCCCAATAAAAGGCGAAAGCTATTAAATATTTAATCTCCTATAATAACCATAAGCAGATGACTTATCTTAAATGAATGCACCATTTGTGTGATACTATTATTGAAAAAAACATGAGTTTTTTAAGAAGCAGAATTTGTATCATATGTTGTTTTTGTAACTGCGGGCAGAAAATGTGGAGTGTAATGACAAATAGCTGCATATCTTATACTAAATCTAGCAGTAATAATGACAGTAGAATGAGTGAAATTCTGTTTTACAAAGAGAACAATCTGCCATTTTAGAATTCGACAATCTGCAGTCTGACTAATGCTTGACACAATAAAAATTCCCTGCTTGGCTGAAGAATCGCAGCTTGATTTGCAAACCTCTGGTTATACAAATGTAGCAGAGCTGAGTTTGTCAGGCATTTGAGCTAGTCATTTAGTACAGTGGGGGAGATTTTCTTAGACAGTGTAAAAGTAGATCTGGCAGTCTAAAAATGCACCTTTATAGATGTCTCGAACTTCAACTATTAATTTTCAGCAAAATGTTAAATGAAGCCGACATTGTTTTGCACGTTTTAAAGACAGTCTTTTGCCACCTCCGCCAAATCCACCTCTTTGCATATTTCGATAGACGATGATCTATTGATTCTAGAACAGCTGAAATTTTTATTTCTAGCCCCCACATTCCCAAGTTATCAGCATAATTAGTTTATTAGTGCCTGATCTGTAGGTGGTATGAAGCAGGGGAAGTCAAGGGGGTGTGATTCTGAGCTCTCTGACACTGAATCACGCCCCTTTGACAGATTATATTTGACAGTGCCCACCTGACAGTAGAGAGCCCACTTATCATATTAGACACCAAACTAACTGAACTGACTGCTGAAGAATGTGAAGGCTAACGAAAAAAATCACAACTGTGAAGTAGGTGGAGGTGGTAAAAGGTCCCACGTTTGCGGAAATGCAGCTTTTTTGGTTGCAGATTTTGTTGCAATTTTTTGAGCCAAAACTAAGAATGGCTACAAAAGGAATGGGAAATGTATAGGAAGTTCTTATATTTCTCCCTTATGCTCAATCCACTCCTGGTTTGGGCTCAGAAAACCACAGCAAAATCTTCAACACAAAAAGCTGCATTTCCACAACGTGAAGCCTCAGCCAAAGACTTTCTTGAGTCATGCCGCTTTCCCACTAAACAACACCCCTGGTCAAGTGCGGAACAAAAAGTAATAAATGAGATACAAGGCTTGTACTAGTTTTTTGCGGTTTAACCTTGTCAGCTTTGTTGCATCTGTATATTAGAAGCTCAGGGTAATTGATGATGATTAAAATCTAGAAAAAAGTAATAAGGAATAGCAATTTGCCATTGCACCCCATAGCAATGCCAAGAGTGGCATCAGAAATAAGTATGGTAAGGGTACAAAGGTTCCCTTCTACTTATTCCTTCATTCAGTGCTCTCCATTCCAATATATACTGCCTACTGAAGTTGGGTCCCATCATTTATTGGGCCACATGGCAAATATAATACTTGCTACCGAATGAGTAGGTTTTTCTTGCATGAATCCCGTTTATAACCCTGTATCAGACAACAGGTTCATACCACAAAGCTATGTCTACTCCCAATTTCTGCCGTGATAACCGTATACCTTGTTTATAGCAAGAAATCCTATATATGTGCTGTAGAGTGTGGTATCAATTACTGTAGTATTATGGCTGATGGGATTATTAGCACATCTTACTGGGGACTATCGAGACGTTGGCACCACCCTTCTACTGTGTAATTGACAATGTCTTTCCTTGTATGCATAGGCATGCTATGTACTAAATATTCTAAAAATGAATAATGAGTATCATAAAACATGTATTCATGCAACATGACCGAGCCTTAGTTTTATGGTCATGAATCACCCACCATTGCTTGCAATTCCCAACTGAGGCTCCTTGTCTGCTGTGTGTCGTGTCATCAGGACAAGCGTACGTCAAGCCATCTCATTGCTTATGCATTCATTTCCTGCATCTCGCAGAACTCTGGTCAGAGCTTCCTGTTCTGGAGAAAATGAGAAAATCACAATCAATGACCGGCGAGGGACAAACAAGTCACTTAAAAGGTACAGCCAGTGACTGGTGCCGCTGCACAATATAACATGAAATAAGCCAAGATGTCCAGCTCTTTTATTTATATGGGGGGTTGGTAGTGTAGGAATGCAGTTAGTTTGATGTTAGCAGATCTTCTCAGACTCCAGCAATGTAGTAGGGAAATGGCTGGAACCTTAGTTTTCAACATTAATACCCCTTTAATTAAAGGGGTTCCCAGGGAATATATAAATATAGCTCTGAATAACACAGCAGTAAAAACGCCACAATACCCTAATATACATTGTGCAGGTTTAGGGCCTACAATTTAGGGATGGTGGTGTTTGTTTCCATTTGTGTCTTTCAGAGATCTGAATTTGTATGTCATTATTAGTATAAATGATTCTCCTGAACAATTGTGGTCTCTGCGATCAGTATTCAGGGACTGCGTTCTAACAGAGGGCATATTAGGAAATTAGGGCACATCTCCTATTACAGCTATATTTATATATTCCCGAGAAGCACTTTTATAATGGCTTTAGATTTCACAAGAATAAATGGATTTTAAAATGCCATCACCCATAACAGCAATGAGGGGGGAGGGAGTCTCACTATACTTGTCCCCTGATACATAAAGGGCAGAGGCTACAGTAACAGTCAGAATAATGGCAGATGAGCATATTGCATTAATAGGATGTCTCTCTAACAGGGAGCATGGTAAATCTATAAAATACATTTGCAAGATTTCATACACATTAGAAGACATATTCCAGAGCATTCTGCTTTATACCAGTATAGTCTTTATGAAACACATCACATGACAATACAAATGACAAAACCATTATGAATCCTATTACTAATAATGATAACAATTATTTGAGATTTCCCTTTAATACAGTAAATGGGATGTAGGTAAAAGGGCTGCAAGGTTAGCAATCTGGGCCTTGGTGTTTAAAAGGGCCCAAAGCCCCTCTGCCATATAAGATTTTTTTAAACTGAACAATCCTTTTACATCTATTACGTCTATACGTTTCTTTCTTCTTCTGTTCCTTAGCTGCTATGGACTCCTAGTATATCTTCTCTTCTCAGCATATGTGTGCCTACGTCTGTAATATATTACTGTGTATTATCCTGTATCTGTATTACTATGCTGCTGTAACATGCTGGAATTTTCCCAATGTGGGACTATTAAAGGATTATCTTATCTTATTGACAAATGACAATAATGACCATGTTTTTGCACAACTATATGAATAAATAAAAAGACTGAAATTGATATTTTAGATATGGTCCATGAAACTAAATTGGACTGCAACATTATATTTCATGGCTAGTCTATAGCAT
The DNA here is from genome assembly GCF_031893055.1 of Leptodactylus fuscus. Lineage (NCBI taxonomy): Eukaryota > Metazoa > Chordata > Amphibia > Anura > Leptodactylidae > Leptodactylus > Leptodactylus fuscus. The sequence goes on along the minus strand of NC_134268.1, from coordinate 164,290,255 downwards.
AACTATATCATAACCGGAGTGGCCTGCTGGGGGAGTAGCATACCAACCAGGGATAGAAATAGACTTGTCAGGCTGGTTAGAAGGGCCAGCTCTGTGCTGGGGAGCTCCCTGAACCCAGTACAGGTGGTGGGTGACAGAAGGATATTGTCTGTGGTGAGCTCCATACTGGAGAACAACTCCCATCCCATATATGAGACTGTGATAGCACTGGGCAGTACTGTCAGTGACCGACTGCTCCACCCTAAGTGTGAAAAGGAGCACTATCGGAGATCCTTCCTCCCAAACGCAGTCAGGCTGTATAATCAACATCAGACTAAGCGAAGATCACTCCACACTAAGAACTAAATGACGCTGAAGTCTTCTTTCTTTTTAGTTGCTATGACTCCTAGTATCTTTTCTATCTACTACGAGCTTGTATGTGTTCCTTCCTTGTAATATATTTCTGTATTATCCATGCTGCTGTAACACTGAATTTCCCCATGGTGGGACTATTAAAGGATTATCTTATCTTATCCTCATTTGTTGCCAGTCATAAAGTCTAAAGCTATTTGTTGGTTTTACTAGTTAGTACTTTCCAGAATTTACTATTTCTATAAAGGGGATGATAATAATGACAGTACATTTGTATACAAGACGTCAGCGTCTCTGTCAGTTACTGCCTTGCTGTTTAGACAGAGCTGTGGTTCCTGCTAGGAACCTGATTTAGAAAGGTAAAAGACAGCATGATGGACACATTATGTAGAAGCTCAGCAGTCATTCCCTGTGGATTATTTGGCTCAGTAATGTGCAGCCTTTGATAAATATTAATGCCAAATACTTGCTCTTTAAGTTGTAATTATACCGTTATAATTATTCCTAAACATGTAACTGCAATTCTAAGAGGAAAATTAATAGAAAACTTTTCCAAAAACACTTGACATTTTGTAGTTTTTGTCAAGTGCTGCTAATGAAATTGTTGAACATTAGGGGCAGAATTCCTGAATTTTATGCAGATTGTTGGAAAAGGCACAGGGTTAAATGGCATCAAAAACTGTAGCATGAAAGACATAGACTAGTGTTACTAGTACAAAATACAACTCTATAATACTCCTTATGCATGTTTATAAGGTAATACACAAACGCTGTTTCTTCTGACTTCCCTATATACAGTACATGCATGTTCAGCGTGGCCAAATTTGCATATGTTTTCAGTAAGCCACTGCCAAACACCTCTGGTGGTGACTTATCTCCTGTGAGAATGAAGGACCATGCATAGGCAAGGATGAAAGCCGCTTGTAAATAATGCAGCCATAATTGACATGCTGCGGGTTGAAAACCCACAGCACGGATCACTTTTGCACGGCAGGGTTTTTATCACAATATGTGGATGAGATTTGGAGAGCTCCACTATTCCATTGTTGTACATTCCAGTTTAGTTATGGTCCATGAACCTAAATGGTTCTGTAATATAACATTTCTTAACAAATCTATATTATACTCTAATATTACTCTAACCCCATATTTTGTCAGTGAATCCGTCCAATATGACCACAGCCATAATGACCATTTAAATGTTTGCAATACCTGAGAACATCCCTTTAAATCCACACTGAGCTTAGTTAAACCTTATTACAGCCTTAAGCCACATTACAAAAGTATCCCCAAAATGCGTTCAGGACCTGGAATTGACATACCATGTACTGTACATACACAAAGTAGGCACAAATCATACAGCTTACAACTGAAGCAGTTTACAAAAATTTCTCTTCTGCTACGATGGCATAGCAAGCCAACAGAAGTATTATACAGTATCTGTAGGCTATCAGCCTCCATACTTTCCTTATATTCCCATTGCTCAGTATACAGTATCATGCAACGGATGTCTCAGACCATTTTATAATCAACTAACATATCGCATCCCGAAATGATGCAGTGATCATGCATGGGGTTCTGCTATGAGGTAGTTTGTGTTATGCGTGGTTGAGCTGGGTTCTCTTGAAGGAAAGCTACTCTGTTATATCCATATGGCAAAAATGACCATCACCATAAACAACCAGCTTATGCGTAGTCTAAAATATGATGACATGATATATGTATAGCTAGCAGAACATATGCCAAGTAGGCCACTATTCTTTATTTTCTGATATAAGTATATGGCACATTTGACCTAATTTTTTTGCATATAGATTTCACAAACAGAGAAAAATGCCTGAGACGAGACAAAATAGTCTATGTATATCAAAGCAGAGCACTAATAATAAAGATTTACTACCAGGCTATGGTTACAACGTGAACAAGGGAGGCAATTGTTTTGTGGACTTCATGATTTAGGGGCTACACCATGACCATAACTATAATATGGGCTGTATATGGCAGTATTATGGGGGCATAGGGTATTATGGCAATATTATACTTTATTACATTTTTTGCCACTACGTGATGGTATTATTTAGAAAACTCTTTGGGTAATATTATGGCAGTATTAGTCTCCATTCTGCAATGTAAAATCTAGTACCTGACACCATACAACAGGTAGAAAATATTGGTGTTATACTTGCTGTATGGGTTTAAGAGGAAGCACAAGAACCGTTAAAAAAAAAAAGAAGTTTACTGAGATGAAGTTTGTGGAGAGCAGGGGATTGACATATTGGACTCTATGTAGCAAGTACTGTTTGACATAAACATTTTCAGTAATATTTCCATTGTTGTACAGAGGTAAGATTTTACCCAAGAATTGGAAAAATTTTCCAGTGCTATTGACTGCTGGACAGTATTTTTATGCGCTCCAGTCATTGTTTGCTAAGGGTACTGAGTTCTTTATAACTTCCTTGGGTGGGTGGGGGGGGGGCAGGGGCTTTGGGCAACAGAGCCTCTGTGGACCCCTTTGTGGTGCAGTTCATGCATTTCACCCAGTAAAAAAACAACCGAAACTGGGTATTTTTTTTTTTGCTAAGGAAGACCTTCTACAATGGACTGTTATACAGAGGAGGAAAACTAGATAGAACTGTATATAAGAGTAATGCAGTATATAAGTGTTCAGATGTGGCAAAATGAAGAGAAATTCTTCAGTTTCTACTACCCATATGAATGGGCCTAGTTGGCAGGGAGTCTCAAGGCAAGGACTCCATAGCTTATTCACTTGGGGGTGCCCACACTTTTCACCCAGTGATATCTGAAAAACATCAGGCAATTCTAAACTATCAGAGAAGCTTTTTGGAATATTTAATTTGTATGTTTCTAGAGGTAATACAACAATCAATTAAATAATTTCATTGAAGAATAAGATGATGGGGGGGGGGGGTTTCTATTCAGGCTGGCATTTCCTAAGCCACTCTAAACGCGGTCACCAATTGGTAGCCTCGGCCTCCTAATACATCAGGCCCACTCCTGCACCAGAATGTATATTGAACCCAGTCGGAAACTAGTGTATTTCCTATGTAACTCCTGCCAGTTTGTCAGGTTGAGGCGTACCTGCCCTGGCCCACACCACTTTCTGCCCCGCTTTGCACACTTTCACAGAACGTGGTGAGCAAGATGCAGATCCAAATATTACATTACCACCCATCTATGCTGCAAAACTGAAAAAAAATGTCCTCCACTGTTCTATCATTGTTTTACAAGAGGGAAAAGTGCATTGATCTAACGCTGTAGAACAAAGGACTCCCAACAGTGATATATTGTATATACTATAATAAAATATATATAGGGGTACATTTAGTATTACTTAAGCAATGATAGACACAATATTTAAAAAATTGTTAGATCTACTGGAAAAACTTTAATGTGCCTGAAGCCATACTGCGTCTGTATGTGAATTGTGGTTCAGCAACAGCTGGAAGGCCTTGTAGTTGCGCCCATACTACATTATGAATCAATAGACCCAAGCACAGCAAAATAGCTTAGCAGAGGTAATTATAAAGATACCACATTGAGCGTATAACTATTGAGTACGGTTATGTAAGTCCATGTAGGAGGAAGCTTTCCCTTGGTATCTAATGCAATGTTCAGACAAACACGTAACTAATAGAGAATCTCTAGCTTTCCCTGACAATCCTGGAGTGGCATTGCAGTATTGCAGTACAGGTGGCATGTTACAATAAAAAGCGATTAGGCTTAACAAGAAAAAGGGGAGGCATCTACAATCATTCCCTGAAGGAGGAAGAAATATATAAAGCAGGAAGATAATAAAAAAAATCTATGATCAAAACTGGTCTCTTTGATACGGATGAATACAGATACTTCCCCTCAATGGCAGGGGAATACAGCTTCTAGGTACAATTAGGAAAGCATGGGAATTTCCAGATGATGCAAGATATTATATTCTGGGGATCATGTAGCTCCTCCAGCCTTTCGCATGACATTTTATAAGCAGCCTGTCACTGACTAATGGGGAAGGCAACGCTTAGTCCAGGTTTGTTAGCAATGCAGGAAAATGTCAAACAGTAGAATACAGATAAATCTGCTATAAATCTACGGTAGCATTAATATGCACCAGAATCCTCCATCTCCTAAAGTAAGAAGGTGACTTTGGCTGATTATGGTCATGTACCAAAGTATTTGAGACATGATGCCATCTTCATAAATGAATGTGCCAAGGACAATGTGGTATGTAGTTGTAGCTATAACCTTAAGGCTGGGGACACACTGGGTGTACATGCTGATAAATTTTCCAGACAGAAATGTCAATCTTTCCTTGAAAGTCGCAGCAGCAAATAAACAGCTCTCATTGGGAGTGTTTTGCTGTGAAGACTTGTAGGAATCTCCATAGGACCCTTGCAGATTCCAACCTTTACATTGCAAAAACTGAAAGCCATGGGTACTACCTACAGCAATAACTGTACTGTGGGTTTTAGTCTCAGCATGTGCATGAGAGTAGATGAAATATAATCCAGAATGGTGTCACTGAACATGGCAGCAGGTTGCTGACAGTGGATTTGTAGTGTTTAACCTGCTGTAAGACTGCCCAGTGTCTCCAGTCTAATAATGATATTTGTTGTACCTTTGTTATACCTTTCATGCACTTAATAATGTACATGCTACAGTAAGATTCTATTCCTCCATAATACTGGATTACGAATTCACTTGTTTTGGCCCTGTCACAGCTTGAGGTCACCAATAAAGTCAGTCTGCAGTATGTAACAGATTATAGTATGGTCTTTTTGGGCAGCTGCCCATGGCCACCTCATTCTCTCACCAATTTTACCAAGTATGTGCCGTTAGCAGTGGCCCGAGGTGGCAGTAGAATTGTAGAGGAACCTGTAAACACATTCTCAGCTATGGTCTTCCCATAATGAAGGAGGTAGCATCAAAATGTGGGCACACCATAGCGAGAGAAACTACTGCTCTTTCACAATGAAGTCCCCCCCACCATTAAAAGTAAAATTGCCTTTGGCTACACTCATGTGATCCTTGGATTTGTATGCATTGCATGTGCAATGTATAAACCCAACCAAGCATTGAGAGTATATTGAGTATGAATATTCATTCCTATGAATGTCCATTCCACTGATATTCAAAAGTCCCTGAAAACTTTACCCTGGTGAGGACCCACAAACTACATACAGCCCAGGGCCTATGGCCAGGGGGCATAACTTGAGGGAATGCAGAGGGTGCAGTCGTATCAGAACCCAGGAACCCCATAAGCATTGGCATCAGTAGTGAGATTGCAGCTTCCATCTGGCCAATAGACCAAGGAGACCCACAGATTACCCTAACCACACTAAGGGTGATTAAATTCCTTAGCACCCATAACCATCACTATCAAGAATTCGCTGTGGGGATGAAGTAGGGGTCCGGACAAAAGATTGCACTGGGGCCCACAAGACTTTAGTTATGCCACTGCCTATGGCAGTCTTAATCTGCCTCTGCTAGCGGTATTTATAATATTCCAGTTATATCTTCATAGATAATAATAGGTAAAATATGCAAATCTATTCTCCAGGATGTAATTAGGAGAGCAGTGCCTCTGTTTGCTGCCCTCTAGGGGCAGCCCCATTAACATCATGCATGACTCGTTTAATGAGCCTAATAACATAATGCGGGGATTATTGCCAAACTAGTATTTCTATTCCAAAAGGAACAGATTCCCTGCTATGGACAGTGCTGTTTGGATCTGTTGGATCTCCTCAGCTTAGCGTAGTTTGACAGAGTGAGAGACTATAGACCAGGATCAGGGGATAATCATACTCATTAGGGAGAGTGTGGACCTACACAGGCAAATAAGCAATCTTTATAAAGATTTTAAGGGGTTAACCAGTTTTTACTCATGCTTGGTGGCTTGTTGATGGCCATCGATAGTTAAAAACTAGATATCCCTTTTAATAAAACACATTCTTTGTCTTTGATTCCTTTTTCGATTCTAAAACACCCTTGAAGTTTATTATAATCATTTTTCCTGCTGATAATGGCATATTTCATGTGCTATAAATGTGCAGTAGTGAAGGGTCAAACTTTCTGTATTTCAGTAAACCCTCTCATGACAGCTTACTCATTGTCTATTTAGTAATTATTTTGTCACAAGTAAATGACTATACAGCCCATCTACATGTACTGTATGGAAATTTCTGTACAATGCGGAAAACATCAGCTGCCTGATGACTCTTCCAATATAAATTTTGGCTAGTTGCAATAAGGATTTTGTAAAAAGTAAAAAATAAAAAAACTGTAAGCTTTATTAACTAATTATATTCCTTGCCTGTGATTGATTCAGATTTGAAGAAATAAATCTGCCCCAGAGTTTCGGCATAGTATGTAGAATGATAATAACACCGGGTCTGGATCTGCTTTATTCTAGTCTGCTAGAAAATACTCCCCGGAAGAAGGAGATTGGAAGAGGACAGTAAGCCGTGCATTGGCAGACATTGATTGGGTTGGAAATAATTATATACAATTTTTTTGCCTTTTCCTGTGTGATCCACAGAGTCTAAAAAAAGCATCATGAAAGCTTTATCGTGGCAAATAGGGACAAGGCCCAATAATTAGCAACTATTGGCTGTCTACAATCTCGTCCCTGCACCATCAGGGGCCTATATCAGCCTGACAGCTAGTGTGTGACCCAATACTCTGTGATACTATCTTTTGGGACTACAGCCACACAAGGGCAGGAAGATTGCTGCTATAAAAGCAATGATCCTTGCCCTATAACAGTGCCATAGGCTATGGCACTACTGACGGAAGGTTGCTTTCCAACAAGAAAATTTTTCAAGACAATTAACATAAAACATGTTTATTAATATATGTAGAATAGTGTAGAAAGATGACATCCTATCACATAATATAATCTGCAAAGACATACAATCTGCTTTCAGCCTCTGAAAGCAAACTGCCAGCCAATTTATTTTTACACACAATGACATTTGCTGTGATAGGATTTACCACATTTGCATAAAACACATCAAAATGTAACTGTATTAAGCAATTAGAGGTCTGCTAAGAAAGCTGCAAATGCATCCTTCCTATCTAAACACACTGGCTGGTTTGTGAATACAAGTCACGTCTGCATTATGCACTGATATGTTACATTGTACATATGTATATTGTAAGAACAATAAATTTGAATTTCTGAAGCATATTAAAAATCAAAATCTGTATAACATGTGTAATAAAAAATCTTTTCAGCAGGTAACACAAACTGAAAGATACACAGCACAGTAAATATTCTGCTATTGCGCAATGAAAGATGGGGAAAAGGTTCTTGGTACGTTGCAGCATTATATTACACAAAAACATTGGCAGTGACTATGTGTGACATATTAGCAATTAACCAAGTATACAAGCAACCAGTTACTTTAATTTATTATACAACTGTTCTTGCAATTAATGTGAAGATGATGATGATAGGGCTTTGTTGTCCTTAGCAACCAATCACAGCACAGCTTTCATTTCTGACTGTGCTCTTGTAAAAAAGAAAGCTATGGTGTGATAGGCTGCTGTGTGCAACTTATATACCAATGTATCTGATTGACTCCAATGTGTGAGTGCTCTAGGCATGCTCTGTGACCTGTGCGGGGAAGGGCAGGAGGTGACCTGTGACTATCACCTGCTGTTGATAGTGAATGTGTTGTCTTCCTCCATCTTTACAGCATATGTGATACCTTTCAGTATAACCCTGTCCATACCATCCAATTTTCAGAGAACACAAAGAGAGACAAAATCTGGGTAAATTTACAAAGCATAAGCCACGCATATAACTATGCCCAGCCTTGCCCATGCCCCATTTGACCCTTCCCACTCCCACTCAGTGCCTCTGTGCCCCCATAAAGTAATAATGTCCTCCTTGTATAACATAGAGTGATGAAACCTCCAAAGTGCCCCACACGACATAAAGTCCTTAAGTGTCATATAATGCTCAATTAATGCACCCACACAATATAGAGCTCCTCCTATTTCCAGCACCCACACAGTATAATGCACACCGCACAGTCTAATGTTATCTCAGTGGTCTCACATATTATAATATCCCCTTGTGACCCCTATACAGTAAAATGCAGAAAAAAAATACTTACCTCTCCAGTTCCCTGTCTACAGCTCCACTCCAGTCTATACTCTAAGCAACTTGGGGAATCTATAACAATGAAGTGTAGTCACTATATTTTACCTGCCTATATCCAAGTTGACAGCACCATTGAGCAGGGATGAATAATGGAACAGGGAGCTGACAATACTCAAAATGCAGGACTGTCCCTCACAATCCGGGACTGTTGGGAATTATGATCCTGCCTGTGATGAGAATGAGATCTCTGTATAAATGGAAATGTTAGCCTATTGTAGAATGGTCAAAGTGAAAAAGACAAGATTTCATTTTTTTCCAAATATAGATAATTGAAAGTAAAATTTAAATAAAAAATACCACCAATTCTAAATGATGTATTTAACACCAACAACTGATTCAACCTAAAGGTCAATTTCTGCAGATACATTTCCGTTTTTCTGTTCAAATAGGCTTATTTTTCGCAGGAAAAAATGTGTTTACCAATGGTACGATTTCTAATTACATACAATGTACTGGGTATATGTAAGACGATTTGAAATGGAGTAAAAATAGAAAATAAAAAACAGTCGTGCCATTTATTTTCAGATTTTGTATTTACAGAGTTTATTCTTTGGGTCAGTGTAATTATAGTAATACCAAATTTATATAGTTTTTGTTATGTTTTAAAGTTTTAAAAAATGTTAAATGTGAAAAGAAAAATCCACTGGTAACATTTTTTTTTATTTCACATCTAAGGACTCCTTTTTTTTGTAAGGCAAGATTTAATTTAATGTATGACTTTTTGAATGCTTATTAAAATTTTCTTAAGAGAACCTTATACCTAACGTTATACATTTATATTATTTTTTTTATTTGTATAATGGAGAATGGGAATGCTTTGAATATTTTAAAATCTTTTTAAAGGTTTTACTTTTTTAACTTTTTTAAAATTTGTTTTTCACGTACCATAGACTTCAGTCGTTGTTAAACTGGCATGTTACTGGCTGCGATTTTTTGAGCCAAAGAGTGGACAAGGAATGGGAAATATCTAGGAAGCACATCTACTTCTCTCTTCTACTCAACCCACTCCTGACTTTGGCTCAAATAAAAACAACTAAATTAACAAAGAAGATTTTGTTACAGTTTTTTAAGCCAAAGCCAAGAATGGCTCCAAAAGGAATAGCATGTATATATATATATATATATATATATATATATATATATATATATATATTTATTTTTTATTTTTTCTATGTTTTGCTCAATCCACTCCTGACTGTGGCTCAAAAAACTGCAACAAAATCTGCAATGAAAAAAAGCTGTGTTTCCGCAACGTGGGGCTTTAGCCTAAAAGTGTAATCCTAGTTACCTAGAATACAGAGATCTGATAAATATAATGTAACTGTAACAAGTCCAAGTTGAGATCTTGAAAACCTAAAAGAATTAGTATGGAAATTATACTAGAAAATTGTATAAATTTTCATTATACAGGAAAATATTGAGGGTGAAGAAATGTTAACAGTATAAAAATAGAGAGAGAGAAAATCCAAAAATAAAAAATCTTATTCTATGCTTTTACCCTTCTTTACTTGTTATCATAGGGACACAGAGTCTCCAAGCAAGCAGTTAGAATCCAGATTTATTTTCTAAGTATAGGTAAGGAAACGAGGGAATAAATCTGGTCAACATGAGGCTCTGTGTTCATATAATAAGATTGAGCTGCCATAGCATTGGAGCAGGAGGTGTTATCAGTAGGACACAGATGGCTGTAACTTTACCCTGTAAATGGACACAAGGAAAATCTCTCTACTTAAAATATACACCAACATTTTGGAGCACAGTGTTGCATCTTAACCCTGCCCTTTTGGCAAAGCATACCCTTCTTCTATCAATCCCTACCCACTTGTCAAGCCTGGTGCAGAAATTGTCTAAAACTATTCTTCCCTGGGCATTTACACAATTTTTGGTGCAAATTGTACCAGTATACTAGAACATTTTAATAGTCGGTCTGCCCCAGTATGTCACAGGACAGTGACACATGCAAAATAATCTGTATTTTATGAGAAGCCGAGTGATTTCCTACATATTGGCTTTATGAATATCAGAATATCTTACACGGGAGACTTAAAGTAATGAATTGTGTAATTCTAAGAACATGGCGTGCTTCAGAATCCATTGTCTCCTATAAATTGGAGCGGCCTTTAAGGTAATTCTCAACTGGGCAGACAATGGCATTACAAAAACAAACTATGTAAAGCTAAACAATTTTCTTCAGAATACCTGTCAAGTGCCTTACAGAAGACGACTAAACCTTTATCATTATTATGGCACAGGCAAGCGCTGCAGCACAGTAAATGCAGATTATGGGAGCCATTAATTAACTTCCCTGCAGACTAACAGTCAGTAATTTATGTTAATTGCCATACGTAGTTGGTAGTGGGTATGCTTCTGTTAAGGGATGTAAGCCTCATTTATCTTCATCTGCTTGGTGTACTCTCTAATACACGTTGCAGGAAGGAAGGAAGAGGCCTAGGAGTTGTCATGGAAACCTCAAGACGTGAGAAAGACAATGGGAATGAAAGATATTCTTCTTTACTTGGGACTAGTCACTTTACCTATACGTTACCTCCCACCACATTATCATTATTTGGATTATTGAGTCGATTTTCTTTGCTTCTTCAATCCCTTCTTGGTTCCCTAATGAACCTCTAATTTATTCTGAAGAGATAATTAGGGATGTAATAGGGTTGGATTCAAACATGGGGTCGGCCTATTCAGGGCAGGTGCTCTGTTTTACCTACCAGGCCTTACAGGGTGATTCCTAGGCACAGAGTGGCATCTTCTGCCATCCACATGATTCCTTGGATAGACTTGTTTGACTGTCTTGATTTTTTTCTATTTTTAATAAAGGTTCAGTAAAGCTGGCCATACACATTTGATTTTGGATGGCCATGAGGTGTGGTTTTTACAAACGATCCCACCACCAATTTTTACACCTAAACTGCCGGATTAAAAGCGCAGTGAGTCTCCATAAGTTGACTGATGATCTGCTAAAAGCGGTCGATCATGACAAACACCAATATTCTTGCTAAAATATCAGTCGAAAATATTCTACATGACTAAATTGTTTTTAGCAGACCGTCTTGTTCATTTGCAGTATTTTCATGGTCAATTTTCAGGCAAAATTGCTGAAATTGGCCAAGTCGTCCAATGAAAATGTAATTTTTATGATCGGCTTTATGCCAGTAAGTTTGGTGATATGTATTTGTGCTTTTAAATACATTGGCATGAAATAGTGCTGTCTGGGCTAATATTAGCAGTTTAGCAATAACTAGTAATAAAGGGTGAATTTGTCAATGTGCATATATACCATAAGGGCAGATGAAGTGGATTCTATAAGAGCCTGAAAAGGCAGAACCAGCTCTCCCTTTTCCCAGGAGGTTGGGGGAAGGGAACCAATATTCAATCTAAGCTGTCCACGATGAAAGAACAGCCATACCTATCATGTCAAGGGAAAAAAGGCTTGGGTGGATTTTGCTCTGGGTTTGCCAACAAGTCATCTGGCCTTGGCCAAGTATACATGAGCTACAGGATAAACTGAACCGTTATCCTCGGCAGTAACAGGCCAAGCTACTTCTTCCACAAGAGTGGGGTAAAAATATATATACATTCCACATTCAATGTCACATTTACACATCTGTCTGTACTAGTGAAGGACTATTCTAATACATTCTCCTTGGTGGAAGAGGGGAACTTGCTCTAGCGCCACCTTTTGGAGGGTAACTCTCTATAGATCAATGCCTGGCTTTCATGAAACCTAGTGGTATAATCTTGAAAATAAGGCCAAGCCATTGCAAAGCAGGGTACTTACTAGCTTAGTCTGTCTATCCTAAAATGGTTGAAGGAGGGTTGAGTGTCCCCCCATTTTTCCCCCCTCCCCTACGTATAATTTGATTCTCCCATTTCCATAAGCTTTCTTTTTTTGAACAATTCTTTACAAAGTAATTGAATGCTAAGACCAGGATTGATCTGAATGTTGGATCTAGACATTTGTGACATTTATTGTGTATTATTTGCGCTTGTAGGAATGTATACTTGAATGACAGCAAGTCTAGAGCTCTGCATCTAACTAATGTTTACAGGTATCATTATGGACCGGTGGTATCTGGCATACCAACAATGCATGTATACATAGATTATACGTAGTCATGATTGTAAGTAAATAGGAATCAGAGTAGATTGGAACAGAAAAGTCCAATTGTCTTCACTCCAAGGGTGGTTTGTTGTACTGAGACTTTTCTATTATATCTGATAGAACGTATAACAACTTAAATGCTACAGTTTAACAGATGGATAGAAAAAAAAAAGTCTTTGTACAGTACATTGTGCATGGAAAGCCACTGACATAATATATATCTGTGCCTATTAATTATACGCCTTTAGAAAATCTGAACCAATTTATATGGGGGAAAAAGAGTGCAGTCAAAACACTTTTTACAAGGTGAAAATGAGCGTATTGTTCTGCTTTTGTTGCCATGGATATCAGAAACTATAGCAAGGAACTAGATATAGAGCAACATATGAATAGAATGGTATGCTCCAATTCTGCAGCTAAGCCATTTGATGCTACAGAGACTAGCAGTGTCTCATACTATGTAAACCACTGTACAATAAGAAATACATGGAAAAGGTTGTTACAAAATTTCACAGTCTAATATTTAGGATATAAAATTTAAAAACAGATTGATGGAAAAAAGTAAAAATCTAAGAAATTCTATCTCAGTAATGAATTTATAAAGGTTATACTGAGTCTTATCCCATACAATTTTATATCAAGCCGTTCAATTCTTCCTTCTCTATAACATGATGCCCATAGATCAGACTACAAGAGCAATGTGGCAAAACCCATATATACCAGCAGATCTGGTTGTAACTGGACAGGATCAAAATAGATGATATATATGAAGTTGGTCACACATGGTTAGACGTATCACAATGCTATCATAGAGCCAAATATCAGACAATAGCCTGGAGATAAAAAAAAAAAAATAAATCTCAGAACATTACATATCCAATGATGTGAATACCAGGTTAACAGCTCTTTTTGGTCAAGGAGCTCCACAGGAGAGATTGGTGATGATTTTTTGGCCCAATACAAGGACTGGACATATAACCAGGCAGTACCTGTTAGGGAGGGGGTCACACCCGGTCTCCGCTTTGCAGGTTTCCGTCTTCTGCCTGAGAAACTAGACAGGAGATGGAAACAAGCGGTCAGTTTTCAAACCCATTCATTTGAATGGGTTTGCAAAGTGTCTGCCCATGAGCGTCTTCTGCCGCAAAACATTTTTTTTTAACTGAACACAAAGTTGAACATGCAGGACTTTGTGTACGGTTAAAAAAAAAAACAAAAAACCATGGAGACCAGAAGACACTCATGGGCAGACACTGGCTGCTGGGTTTCCGTCTCCTGTCAGGGTTTCTCGGGCAGAAGACGGAAACCCATAAAGCAGAGACCGGGCGCAGGTGTGATCCTGCCCTTAGATAAGAAAAGCTTGTAGATTTGCAGTTTGATTTCAAGGGATGAGATAAAAATCATGGTAGCAGACCCAAGTTGTTATGGAGCAATGAAGAGGCCCACCTCTACTCTAATGTGACAAGCCGTAAGTGATCACTTTTTGCCTCAATGCTAGTATTGGGCCTATAAACAGACAATATCTTGGTAGATGAAAATATTTCTGAACTTCAAATATGTGGTTAGCAGTTATAGCAATGGTTCAGGAATCAACATGACCTATCACCTCTCACTAGGGGGAGCTATAAATGATCATTGTGTGGGGTAAACATTGGGCACTCTATAGGGTGTGTATCTATATTTTATTTATGTGAAGCTTGTTTTACATCATAAAGTGAGTGCCATTCCACTCCTTCTACAGTGATCACTGTGATTATTAAAAGGTCTATTAGACAAAATCATTGTCTGCCCAGTTATCACGAACAAGTGTTCATAGTGCTGCCGATCAGCTAACAAACAAATGCTCAGTCATCGGCCGACTGCAGTAATAATACTGCACGACTATCTGCAGTATATCACCCTGTGCAACCAGGAATATCCTGCTGATAACCAATACAGCTAAATGGGGAAGAACAACTACAGTACTGATCAGTCCTGACCCATTTACCATACATAAGCCTGTGTAACAAGCCAATGCAGAAGAGCACTGATGGCGCATTTATTGTCGATCAACACTCATTCTGTCTCATGCTTGGATAGTCTAATAGGTCCTATACTATAAAGAGTAGGGAAAGGAGAAGTAAACACATTGGATAATAATGATAGGTAATATCCATATCCATGGTGGAGTGGGATCTCATGGCTATTTCTTATTCCTAATTGGGGGCCTGGTCAAGGGATGAACTCACTCTGGTTGTTCACTTTTTTGCTTAGACACTATTATTACATAAAGTTTATATTGTAACGTTCATCAGGTTTTTGGAAAAGCAGAAATTATTTTCACTTGCTATTCTTTTTTCAGTGCGATTTTACTCATAGTGTTCTAGCTTAGACAGTATGGAAATGTATCATGTGTATTTTTTATGGGAGGAGTTCTGCTTTATTGTATTACATATGCCGTGATAGTAAATTGCTAGTATTATTGTATTATTATATTCCGATCAGTGCTGGTCTGGCCTCTGGGACCCTCTATTACTAAGTTTGCTCTGTACAGCAGTTCTCCTAGATACCTAGCTGTTCAGAATACAGACATCAGAGTGGTCAGTCCAATCCATCATACAGTGCGGGGGCGTACAGTATATCAGCCCTGGATCCCTTCAATCTCAGGATCAGTCAGGGGCTCAGGATCAACAGTTGGATACGCTATCACTTTATAAGATGGGAAAACCACTTCGATACATTTACAATTAAAATATAAAAGATTCTAAAAATGAAGCTGAAGGTTTTGAAAGTTTATTAAAGACATGAAATGACTTAAAATGTACTTCTTAGGACTGTATAATATATATTCTTATACTTTATATATAACATAGTGTTAAGTGTACATACCTTCCCACTTCTATACAATTCATAGCTGCATATAGAAGAATAGAATTTCTCTTTCTGACTGCCAAATTATAGCTGTAAAAGGAAAAAAAAAGGAATAAAAATTATTGATTCATTAATATTTCTTTTGTACATAATTAGAAATAAGATAAACAAGTTGAAATTCAAGACCCTAAGTTCAAGCCGGTGTAATAGATTGTATTCGATTGTATTGGAAAACAAGTAGAAAGAACAGAAAGCATAAAACAAGATTCTCCTCTGCTTTCTTGCCTTTGGCCTCTAACTTGCAGAGTAACAATATTGTAAATTGGGAAAGGAAAGCCTAAAGCGGAAAGGAAAATGTACACAATTATTGGTTCACCAAATAATCTAGTACATATATTATTCTTATGGTATACAATATATATTGTATGGTATTGTTATGTGTGCTGATACAGTGTAAGAAAGAAAGATATGAATCAGTATCTCTAACTGAGCGGAATAAAATTCATAAAAAGTTGTAATAAAAAGATGATTTTGCATAAAATACACTTTTGGGCATATAAATTACATTACACAAATTAATATAAACACATATCATAAACACATATTAGATATTCCCAGAGAGATAATAACCTGAAGAATTAATTGATCGGGTAATTACAAATGTTGTTTATTTCTATATGTGTGCCGCAGATAAAACAGAACGTGTACGCCACACAGTTACAGGCGCCTTTTAGGCCTCGATATTAAGGGGTTAAACAGGGAATGATTTAGCGCTGATACAATCTACCTGCTTTTCTAGGTCAACAGTGTAGCTGAAATTAGCCAAGTAGAGCAAATATGTAGTCTAAAATACAAGGAATGAAATACTACTAAACAGAAATGGCGCCTATGGGAAAGGAAAAGTACAGCTAAGGGTGCATTCACACTACGTAACGCCGGGCGTGTATGAGAGCCGTACACGCCGGCGTTACAGCAGGGCTGCCGAACACTTCCCATTCACTTCAATGGGAGCGCTCGTAAACGCCGCTGTTACGAGCGCTCCCATTGAAGTGAATGGGAAGTGTTCGGCAGTCTGCCGTAATGCCGGCGTGTACGGCTCTCATACACGCCCGGCGTTACGTAGTCTGAATGCACCCTAAGTGTGTCATTTATAAATGAAAGGTGTTTTTTTGTGTGAAGGTGTTTACACTGCATTCTGAGGCCAGTGACATGGATGGGTTTGTAGAACTGACATAGCAGACTTGGCATTTTGGGAACCCCATGCAAAATGATGGGAACCACTCCCAATTGCAGGCAAATAATTTGGACAAGATAGTGTAGCATGCTGCGCTTGTTGTCTAGTAATATACCAGGCTTCCTATGCTGTGCTCTTCTATGTTTCACAGTACTGCCCCACTCAGTATAACTTCCTATAACTAGCCCCTATACCGTATAATGCCTCCTTTACTGGCCCCCGCACAGTATAATGGCCCCTTTACTGGCCCTCACACTGTATATTGTCTCTTTTTTGGCCCCAACATGTGTATGACTCCTTCTTCTATAACCTACACTGTATATCGCCCTCTTTCTTAACCCCCACACTGTATATGGCCCTTTTACTGGTCCCCCAGACAGTGACCACCTTGACCGTGAACTACTAGACTATGCCAACAGGTAACTTCAGCTATTTTACTCACAGATCCACGCTCCTGCTCAGATCAGCCTCTAGGAGGTGTTACACACTACAACTGAATGCTAAACACTGTCAGGATTTGACATTAAGTGTTTGTTCACTGCTGGGATGTAATGTGCGGCACCCTTCTGGAGACCAAAGCAGAGGCAGGCCTGAGCAGTAAAAAAAATATCAGCAACTACCTATTGGAGTAATCCAATAGATAGAGTCTGATTTTAAAAAAAAAACAAAAATCCAATGGAAAAAGCTGCTTCTAAGCTTTAAAGTCAACAGCAATGACAAAGATACCATAGTACAATGGCTTTTGATACAACACTGGCTATATAGGTATATACTATTAAGTCACTTCAAAATTTTGACATAAACATTGCTAATAATTTTGTGGCAATAAAAAGTGGTATTATCTATGAATTGCTGCATTGTCCAAATCTCTGTGTCAGGTGCCATTAAAATGGATTTGAAATGGATACAATAACTTGGCAGCCTTGTGCACACAACATACTAAGAGACTAAGAATTTCTGTAGACACCATTTTTCTTGCAGATAAACTATTCACAGCCTAGAACACCTACCCTACACCAAGTTAATACCAATGGTCGGTACATTACGGGACTTCGGGTTTTCGATGGACTAAAGACAACTGAATGCAGCTAAAACATTCAAAAGTAACAATCAGTATACGGACATTTTTACATTTTGGCTGAAAGTTTCTTTAAGGTGAGAATTGGAGTAAGAATCTCCTAGGTGCATTTGGGCATTCCTCTATGACAGTGGTGGCATCATTTTTTTATATAAATCTTTCCAAATTATTGTTTCTGGGGAATTCTCAGAACAGAATTAACAGAAATTCGAACACATTTTTATATATATTTTTGTTATTTTCAGCATCATCTTGGTTCTATAGACCTGATAATGCAGTGTGTGTCCGAAAACTCCTTATATTTACCACTCCCTCATGGGTTGACCTCCCATGCCCTATGGTTATAAGGTTGGATATCAATATACTGGATAAAAGTAATCTGAACTGAAGTTACGACTTAACTCTTTTTGTGTTTCTACGCCAAAACTTTTTATAATTTTTGAGATATGTAACTTATGGGCAGCTTATAATTATATGGGCAATTTACTGCAACGTCTCGAATCATTCTGCGCAAGATGGAGCTTTTCTTTATAACATGAAATATTGGATTGTTTGTCATGGGTTATTGATATTTAAACTATTATATAAATGTAAGTAAATTATCACCTTGTTGTACTGCTTTTCCAATTAATTTGCCCAAAATATCATGCTCCTTAAACGGTGTATTTAGTCAGCCATTCATTTACCCAGCAGTAGGAAAACTCTCATAATAAAGTGCGCAGCAACAGCAAACTGTTTTGTTATATTCCTGTATTGTAAACTGAGAGAATGCAAATGTTCTCTACAGCAATAAAATATGTGGAAGCATTAATCTGTCAGGCCCATGCCAATCTCTCTGTGCTGCTTCCCCGGGTACACAGAATAAGCAAATATCAGCATGCTGTCTAAAAATAGAGGTAATCTGTATTCAGAAATGTCACGTCTGCTGTCACAATCAATGCCGCTGAAGTGCTGCTGCGAGCTAATATCCTAATCAAAGCAATTATGGTGCATTTGCTTATTGGCTCTATTTGGACCTTCATCACCTTTGATATGGAAATTGGAAAACAAAAAAAGGAAGATGTCAAAAATACCATGACACTCAACACTCAATAAAGACCTATGTAATAAGAAGCATAAAATGTACAGAAAGTATGAAAAATAACAATAGAACGCAAGGCTAAAAAGGGTTTCCGATGAACGTATCCACGTCTACATGGAGCAACAATCAAAATGTCATCTTTTTTGCAAATATAAATAATTAAAAAATTTGTCAGAATTTTATAGATGCTCTATAACTGTCTCGTCTTCATAGACTGCTAATGGATTCAAACATTAATGCCGAAACTTTCTATGGTTTCGAATTTGCTAGAGATCCAATCATGATAAACCTAATCATTAGACCCTTGTCACAAGTTATTTTAGTAAAGTAACTTTTTTTCAGAAATCCATAGATCAGGTGAGGATAAACTTTTTAATATACTTTATATAAGAAAAGTCTCAATTTCTTCACTTGTTTTTTTTTTTTTTGTAGGGGGGTGGAGAAAAGGAGTACTCCTCAAACAGAGAGATACCACAAATATATTGAGACAGTTCTTTTTCACAACACCTCTGGGTTGTCAGGAATTACTATCCAGCCTTCTCCTGAGAGAACCGACTCGTTTAAAGGGGTTGTCCACTTCATATATATACATATATATATATATATATATATATATATATATATATATATATATATATTTTTTAATATTGCTGCTTGAGATTTATACATAACAAACAGGTACTCAGCTGCCCCGGGCCTCTGCTCCAGCAGCGGTAGCTCCCTTGGTTTGTATGCAGGTCTCATGCTGCTTGTGTGAGGGGACTACTGCCGCAAAATCATAGGCCTCAGTGGCCAACTCTTTACAAATGCCATTTATAAAGAGGTCAATGCTGAGGGCTGGGATTGGCTACAACAGTTACCAAACACAAATGGGCCGCCACTGGAAATAGAGGCATGGGAACAGGTAAGTGCTGGTTTGTTATCTCTATATCCCCAGTAACAATGCTATTAAATGATAAAAATATCACTTGGACAACCTCTTTAATGCTGTTGACATACTCCTATCTCTGTCTTTTTCATCTCCTTTTCCCCCTTCCTCGTCCATAGAGCTCATTGTAAACTGAGACTATCTTGTATAGGAGTACAGACTGAAGACATTTAGATACCAAGTAAAGACTGGAGAAATAGTAAAAGATGCAGGCACCTTTCTTTAGTGAAATCTATTGCAACGCTTGTTCCTTTCACCTGCACTATTGATTTAAGAAAATATAAACTGAGGTTCAAAGCCATTTATCATATATAGTGAAGCCTGGTTCACATCTGGGTCCGATATTTCATTTGGGACCCCCCCCCCCCCGAACGGAATATCAAACGCATTGACAAACAGTGAGCACTGAAAGCGCACGGACCCTATAGACGATAATGGGGTCCATGTGTTTTCCACATGATCTCTGCACAAGTCATCCGGAGAGGAAGGTAATTCATGAAGTGTGATTTCATAAGCGCACCACTTGTCAATGCGTTCAGTATTCCATTCTGGGGGTCTCCAAGTGGACTTCGGAATGGAATACTGGATGTGAACCAAGCCTAACTCCTAAGTACACCTGAAATCGACATTCATTATACTGATCCCAATGAATCTCTTGTTAGATTCACAAAATGTATAGTGTGGGTCTGACAATTTGCATATAAATCACAAGCCACGATTGCGAGCCATGTCTAGCAACGATCATGGTGGTACAGGACCACAGTTGTGTCTTACAGGATTGCTTATTGTTTTAATGCTCACCTGGCAATGCCTTCTTCTCCATCATTGTGTCTTATATAATAGTATGTGGTCTTTGTTAATACTAAAGCTGACTGTAATCGTAAACCTTTTCGCCATCAGCTGCTGCTGATATTTTGGTATGTAATGGAAAACCCCTTCAATATATCAAATCTCTCCGCCAGAAATGTTCTGAGTAGGCTGCTCTTCTTACATCCTTTTCCTCTGTTTCCTCTTAGCATGCTTGCTCACTAAGCATTCTCTTCCTAGTGTGATGTCAGAGCCCTGCTCAACTCAGATAATATCCCCTCCTGTCACAGCATACAGACTTAAAGGGGTTGTGCCATCTTGGAATGTTATCTTCTATCTGGAGCAATGGTGGCCAGGCAGCCCATCCGCCCATTAATTTCAATGGGAGCGTCAATGCTATAGCAAAGTATAGTGCTGAGCTATCTCCAATGCTCCTACTGAAATGTGTGGAGTGCTGTTCTCGCTGTCCAACCAGGAAAATGTGACACTAATATTATATTCATGACAAATTCTGCACTATTGTTATTTACACTGCTTGGTGAAGGAAATTTTTTCTCTGTCATCATGCCACTGTTGTCCAGTATGTATGAACTTATAGCAGACTCCTATATGCACACATACATGGATGGACTCCACAATGGAGAAGTCATTAATACAGATGCATTTGCAAATACCCTGCCATATGTTCACTTGCCGTCACTAATGGACATGTTTTGTCACAGTCCTCTCCAACTTATATGGCATACTGGACAAGAGCGGCGTGACAGCAGAGAGAAGGCTTTTCCTTACCAGGAGGTATTCCGGAATCCATAGAAAGTGGACAACTCCTTTAGATATCCACTTTGGCTTTTAGTTTTTGTTTTTGGAGCATGATAAGGAAGTAATGGAATAGGCAGAACTGGGCTTTTATTCCTACTACAATGTTGTAAAAAAAAAAAAACCTGGAAAAAGAACTTGGTGCAAAAACACACTATCCTCTAAAAATAGCTGCACTGCCCTCATCTATAGGAGAATGCACTATACAACATTATTTCCTTACAGTAAAGTAAGTACACAGTGCTGCTCGATAACCACCAAACTTCAAGATAACAAAGAGTTAAGAGCCATGACTTTACTATTGACATAATTGTGCCCTATGCCTAACATCTAAAATCTAAATTTTTAATCCATAGGCAATGGCGCTGCCTGACTCATCTGCGACATGGCTGCTTGTCTCTCAGGGCATTGTTTTTACCTATAGTCATCACCCCAGGATGATACCTAACATAAAAATGACCAGGTCCTGGAGTGCAGCGACCAGCAGTGAAAGAGATGCAATGCCAGGCTCTGGCCACTCCCTCGGTTCAACGAACAGCTCATTCGCATATGGAATAAAAATTACATTTTCTAGACAGAAAGAGTTCACTATGGCACTCAAAAGGTATATTCACTATTACACAATCTCTACAACTGCACATAGGTGGATTAGTAGTGATTTTGGTAGTTGTATACTTTCATATAACAAATCACAAAGACAGTTATATACACAAACACAGGGCAGTATGATGCATGATCTGGAATAGTGTATGATGGGTATTGTATTGTATATGTATTATGCACAATGACTTGATAGACTATTTTTGGTTTTCTACCATACTTACAGTATCAATATGTGCATTGTGAGCATACGGTAGATGTGTATATATGAAAAGTTCATATATACTACACATATATGTATGTGTAGTATATATGAACTTTTCTTGTCTATTATATATTTTGCAAAATACATTTTAATGTTTACTGTTTAAATAAGTTGCAAAGTTACAATTTGTGCTTATAATAATTAGTTTCTACAAAGCTGAGTCAGGAGGTTGTATACATAGTATACATACATTATCAGTCTGTATTCCTATTCACAGTATGCTTTATAAAAACAATATAGGATTTGCTAGCATAGTAGATGAGGGCCCTGGTTTTCTGGTTGATGGGCCTTATATTGTATGGCTTCTGTTTCGGCTTTTCTGAGATCACGAACTCTTATTGATATAGACACTTGTGGTATAGATGAATTAGGTAAACCTTGATCTATTGTCTTTCAATGGGGCAGATTTATAAAGACTGATGTTTCACACACCACTCTTAATAAAGGTTTCGACAGGCAATAGGCAAATCTGAATTATCAAGAGGCTTCGGCCTCTTTAGAAATAAGACATGTACAGGGGCGTAACTGCCGTAGAGGCAGCGGAAGCGGCTGCCACAGGGCCTGGGCCATTAGGGGGCCCGGTGACAGCCGTTACCACTGCGCTGCGTTGTTTTTTTGTTTTTTTTTAATAGGCCGTTACGGGCCCTATTTACTTGCCAATCCTGGCCGATCCGGGCCCCACAAATACTATCATTATACTCAGGGGTCTTTGCAGACCCCCGAGTATAATGATCGGCAGACCGGGTGATGTAAGGGAACGTAAAAAATACTGTTACTTACCTCTACACGATCCTGCCAGGCCTCCTTCATACTTGTCTGACGTCTCTGACATCACATGAACCCGGCCTGCTTCCCGGGTCATGTGACGTCTGACGTCATTAAAGAAGGACGAGAGCGGCGGCCGACAGCATAGGAGTCGGGGGACAGGTAAGCAACTGTTTTTTTTTTAATGTTTTTATTCCCCCGGGTCTCCGATTATTATACTCTGGGGTCTGAAAAGACCCCAGAGTATAATAATTGTTTATGGATGTCCACAGTGGGGCATAATAGTGTGTGCAGGGGCAACTAAGGGGGATAATAGTGTGTGCAGGGGACACTATGGGGATAATACTGTGGGCAGGGGCCACTATGGGAGATAATACTGTGTGCAGGGGCAACTATGGGGCATAATACTGTGTGCAGGGGCCACTATGGGGCATAATACTGTGTGCAGGGGCCACTAAGGGACATAATACTGTGTGCAGGGCTTACTAAGGGACATAAGAGAGTGCAGAGGAGGGGGTCGGTCGAGGTCTTCGGCATCAGTGTCAGTTGGGGGGGAGGGGCCCATGTCAAAAGTTCGCCACAGGGCCCTGCCATTCCTAGTTATGCCACTGGACATGTAATAGTATGGGGAGCTACTCTAGTCAGGATGGAGATTGACTGTATAACTGACTGCAGTAAACTTTGTTGATAAAATATGTTGTGCCGAGGACTTGACACTCCATCCTGATTTCTGTCCTTCTTATTTGTCAGGCATAGAACAAGGAATGTGTTGTACAATTGGCACAAGTAAGGGCCTAGCACCAAATGTGTGCCACAGTATCACCCATCAATACTAGAAAACTATCATAGAAGGGATAATAAATTCCCCTCCCTCATTGTGTTTTGCATGTGAACCTTGGCTTCAACGAATATATTGTGAGAATGAAATATTGAAAACTTTTATATTGTTTTATAAACCATTTTCCATATTGTGTGTAATAAAAGCACACTCCAAGCAAATCTAATATACAATGTTACAGTATGCCTAGGAGATGACTGAGGAATTCTGTCTTTGATGTTCTCATACCATACATCGCCCCCTTGGGCCTGCAGTAGACATAACAGAATATGTATGTTTTGCCAAGGCATTGATGTATACATCATGGATTCCAATAGAAGAATAACCCAAGCCACAGAGCCAGATCATCTGCACCCTCACACTAGTGTCACCACCTGACACCATTGTCATATAAAATCACTATATTGTGCATCAAAAAACCCCGAAAAAAACGGAAGCTGCCGAAGAGCCTGAAATGCATATGTGAGCATAGCCTTAAATGGAATGAGTGGTTAATTTTTTCTTAATTTTATTAAAACTAGATACTGAAATATATCACTAGGTCTTATCTGTTTTGTTTTTTTATCTTTACTATTTTAGATTTTTATTCTATTTTGTGTTCATTACTATGGGGGCGGCCATCTTGCCACAGCTTCTCCATATGTTCTTCTAAACAGTATTTAGTGATATGATTTTAGCATAGTCATGGCTATGGGCAGTAATAGTATTGATCTGACTCACTGAGGTCTCTGAGAGTTTTCTAGATATGCTTTGTGCAAGGAGGGGGAGTAGATTAACTGTGGCATTGTCTATTGTCAGTAGTAGAGGCACTGGTGACTCAGTGGTGTTATATAGAGATATTATCCTTCTGTTATAATTTTGTCTGTGATGTAAATGAGGTGACAATGAGGTAACTGCTGCAAAAAATTTTTTAAAAACTCCTACAGAATTTCTAAGTGACATAATGAAAATTTTGTACTTTTTTAACTATAGTTATTTTTTTAAAAAAAATAAATAAATAAAAAAATATCAATATAGTGACATAAAAAATTCTTTAAATTATCATTCAAAACATGCAACTTTGAAAAATAGACAATTTTCTGGCAATACATTCCCTTTAAGGTGATGATACATCTTACAGCTGTCTACCATATTCCTACTATAAAAGGAGAGAGGAATAAGACACTGTCAGACACCTCTGGTAGAAGCTTATCTCCTTTGGTAGACAGCAGGATCATGCCCAATCCTTCATTCCCCTTACATCTGCCAGCGAGGGCGAGCTGGGACACCTCCATACACATTTGATGGTTGGCTGGTCAAGGTGAAATTGGCAGGTGGAGACAACATTTATCTAATGTGCTTGGCCAGCTTAATTCTTAAATATTGCTCAAAACCACAGGAAAATAATATTTGGAAATTTCTCCGTAATATCCCAAGAGAGTGAACCTAAGCGAATTTACTAATCCTAAAAAAATGGACTCCCTATTAACTCTTAATTACCCAACGGAGTTTATGAAACTCGTCTATCTAAACCAGACAGTCCCTCAAGCTTCATTTACAAATTGTTCATTATAATAACATATGCTACAGTATTATTTATATATAATACATATATATTACTACAATACAGTTCTAGAGAACTTACAAATGTGGTAGCCTTGAAAAATCAGAAATCAGGGTGTCAGTTTCATTTCTATAGACATATGAGAAACACATCTCTATATCCAAGGAATTATTTGTGCGTCTGGTGTAAATACTGGTTAGTAAATGCAGTCTCACATTTAAGCTCACACCCTATAATTTTTTGATCAGTTAAGTTTTAAGGGAAAACACAAATCCGTCAAGATAGAGGAAAGTTCTGCTCCTAACCATCCTTGAAGAACGTTCACATGAAGAACATTAATCTGACTCCTCCGTTTCTTCAGGAACTATCCCCCATATATATATGATTTGATAGATAAATATATATATATATATATATATATATATATATATATATATATAACTAGCTTTTACCCGCGACTTCATCTGCGGTGATTTGAGAATTGGGCGGACACAGACGTGTGAAACTGTAAAAGTGCTTTAAAAAGTTTGGTGGGCTAGCAAATGTGATGTGATGTGTTGTATTGTGTATGTAGTTGTCATAGTTATCATAGGTAGTGATACAGACAATGTGATGTGTTGTATTGTGTATGTAGTGATAAAGACAATGTGATGTATTGTATTGTGTATGTAGTGATACAGACAATGTGATGTGTTATATTGTGTATGTAGTGATACAGACAATGTGATGTGTTATATTGTGTAAGTAGTGATACTCGAGTCAAGCAAAAAAAAAAAAAAAGTTTTTTCTTATTTTTGGGAGGGGGGGGGCCCTCGGCTTATATTCGGGTCGGCTTATACTCGAGTATATAAGGGTCGGCTTATAATGCAAAAAATGTGACTTATTTCTCTTGTGGAAGGGGAACTCAGAGAGGCCATATTATTCAAGTCATTGACAATGAAGAGAAAAAAGTCTTCCATGCATTTAGTCTAAGGCCCAACGTAGCAGGATACAGAAAAAAAGTGCTGTAGGAAAAACTGTGGGGTCACGGTTTTTCCTGAAGCACTTTTCACAGAAAGTCTGCAGAGGTTTCCACTGCAGACTTTCTGCTTGCATTATACCTATAGGGAAAACGGCGGCGGTTCCATAGGGGTAAATGACATGCTGCATGTGCACTGTGTATATTTTTCCACCATGTGTGGATGAGATTTGCTAGTATCCCATCCACTTTGCAGGGACTGTATAACACCGCGGTTTATGCCACATGAGGTTCCTGGCCTTAGCGTATTTTCACATGAGTGGATATACACTCACCGTCCACTTTATTAGGTACACCTGTCCAACTGCTCGTCAACACTTAATTTCTAATCAGCCAATCACATGGCGGCAACTCAGTGCATTTAGGCATGTAGACATGGTCAAGACAATCTCCTGCAGTTCAAACCGAGCATCAGTATGGGGAAGAAAGGTGATTTGAGTGCCTTTGAACGTGGCATGGTTGTTGGTGCCAGAAGGGCTGGTCTGAGTATTTCAGAAACTGCTGATCTACTGGGATTTTCACGCACAACCATCTCTAGGGTTTACAGAGAATGGTCCGAAAAAGAAAAAACATCCAGTGAGCGGCAGTTCTGTGGGCGGAAATGCGTTGTTGATGCCAGAGGTCAGAGGAGAATGGCCAGACTGGTTCGAGCTGATAGAAAGGCAACAGTGACTCAAATAGCCACCCGTTACAACCAAGGTAGCCAGAAGAGCATCTCTGAACGCACAGTACGTCGAACTTTGAGGCAGATGGGCTACAGCAGCAAAGACCACACCGGGTGCCACTCCTTTCAGCTAAGAACAGGAAACTGAGGCTACAATTTGCACAAGCTCATCGAAATTGGACAATTGAAGATTGGAAAAACATTGCCTGGTCTGATGAGTCTCGATTTCTGCTGCGACATTCGGATGGTAGGGTCAGAATTTGGCGTCAACAACATGAAAGCATGGATCCATCCTGCCTTGTATCAACGGTTCAGGCTGGTGGTGGTGGTGTCATGGTGTGGGGAATATTTTCTTGGCACTCTTTGGGCCCCTTGGTATCAATTGAGCATCGTTGCAACGCCAAAGCCTACCTGAGTATTGTTGCTGACCATGTCCATCCCTTTATGACCACAATGTACCCAACATCTGATGGCTACTTTCAGCAGGATAATGCGCCATGTCATAAAGCTGGAATCATCTCAGACTGGTTTCTTGAACATGACAATGAGTTCACTGTACTCCAATTGCCTCCACAGTCACCAGATCTCAATCCAATAGAGCATCTTTGGGATGTGGTGGAATGGGAGATTCGCATCATGGATGTGCAGCCGACAAATCTGCGGCAACTGTGTGATGCCATCATGTCAATATGGACCAAAATCTCTGAGGAATGCTTCCAGCACCTTGTTGAATCTATGCCACGAAGAATTGAGGCAGTTCTGAAGGCAAAAGGGGGTCCAACCCATTACTAGCATGGTGTACCTAATAAAGTGGCCAGTGAGTGTACGTTCAGATTTTCTGTTGCGATTTGGTGGGCGGACAATTTGCAACAATTAAAGTACTAGGCAAAGTGGATGAGAGTTTACAAAAAAAATCAGGAAAGAGTATGGATTGTAGGATTTAATAGTAGTATCTTAATCCAATATAAATTTTTGCATTTTATCATATCTTTCCAATACATGTAACTCGGGATTACTGATATCACTGGATTATATTACTTAAATTAACTGTGTCTGTAATCCATTAGGATTATTGTGGCACTGAGGAATCATGTCTGTATTTCTCTATACTAAAATGACTGTCTTTTGGTGGAAATTGTGCAAGATAGCAACATAGTTTATAAAGTTGGGTTAAGTAGACACTGGTCCATCAAGCTCAACCTATAATCTTCCAAAAAATAAGGGAAAAACCCCAAGAGGCAGATGCCAATTGCTCCATATTATTGGAAAAATCCTTCCCCAGTCCAATTTGGCAAATATAAATCCTTCGATTAGTGTCCAAAAAAAATCTAATACCCATATTTTTACTTTCAAGAAAGATATCAAAACCCGTCTTGAATCCACCATCATCACATCCTGTAGCATTTGAGCATTTCATAATCTTAGTGCTTTTACGGTAAAGTGGTCCTGTTTGAGAAGATAAAACCTTCTTTCCTCTAGGCATAGAAGACGTCCCCTCGTGTTTTATGGGTCTAGGTATAAAGAGATCACTAGAAAGATCTCTGTACTGTACATTCATGCACAGTAATAGTGCGTTGTGAGTAGATCACCCCTAGCCACCACCATTTTTTTTTTAACCAAACTAAATACCCTGAATTTTTTGTCCCCGTACCCTTAGTCTCCCATTCTCTTAGTTACCTTGGCCTCCCTCCTCTGCACCCAAGAATACAGCTATTTATTTCCTATATGCAGGTTCCCAAAACTGTGCACAGTATTCCACATATTTGGCCTACATAAATGATTGTCAAAGCCCAAAACTCTAACAAAATTCTATAATATTATAATACCTCATGCACACCTTGCTACTCTCTCGTGATTGGCAGGGACTTCACATAGCAGGTTGTGTGAGTCTTGTGTAGATGGCCATATTTAAAGTCAGGCAAAGAGACCAGTGGGAGTAGCTGCATGCAGCAAGACGTCTTAATGATATTGCTTGTCTGTGGTATTCATTATTAGTATAATAACCATGTAGTACTATTGAGTTATGTGCAGTGACATAACTAAAGTCCTCTGGGCCCCAAACTTCAACCTTACATAATGGGTGCCACAGTGGAGTCCTACAGCCGCCATTTTCCAGAATTTGTGAGTAAGCAGTGTAGCACCCGGCATGTAAACAATAATGGGATCTCCTTGCTCTAAGAAACAGCTTATCATTTCCAATGGGTGGCCTATTTTCACTTTTTAAAAGGTGCATAACCCCTCTAAAGGTGTATTTCAGTTTCTTGCTATTGATGACCCAACACCCATAGCCCCTGCTGATCAGATGTTTTAAGTGACTACAGTGCTTGTGTGTCATGACCCCGCTACTATTTACATTGCACCCCATCTGTTTTATTGCAACCATACGCTGAGATTACAGCCTCCTATGGAAGTGAACAGGATGTAATTACTTTGCACAATTGCTATATAACAGATGGCATGCAATGTATACAGTAAAAGGATCATGGCAATCCCACATGTGCTATAATCCCTTCATACAACTAATAAGCAGGGTCTGGGGTTTTCGACCCCCACTGATCTCTTATTGATGATCTATCCTGAGGTTAGACCATCAATCGCAAGGAAGTGGAATACCCCTTGAGGCTTAGGTCCCATCTTGCGGAAACACAGTTTTTTGAGCCAAAGCCAAGAATTGCTACAAAAGAAATGTGAAATACATAGGAAGCTCATATACTTCTAACTTCTGTTCAACCCACTTCTGGCTTTGGCTCAAAAAACCGCAACAAAATCTGCAACAGATTTAAAAGCAGACGGTCTGGTCTTACTGATATTAAAAATACAAGCGTATTTTGATATAGTGAAACCCATTTCATGTTCTGCCATAGACCAAGGCCCCACGTTGTGGAAAAGCTACTTTTCTTGTTGCAGATTTTGCTTCGTTTTTTTGAGCCAGAACCAGCAGTGGCTGCAAAAAGGAATGGGAAATACAAAGGGAACATACCTGACTATGGCTCAAAAAAAAAAAAAAGCAGCAAAATCTGCAACAAAAAAGCAGCATTTCTGCAACATGGGGCCTTAACTAGCGACTTAAAACCATGGAAATTCTGACCTCTAATACTAATATCTAATGTTACTGCTTTCCTTTTGAGATGCTCTAAATATAAAATACCAGACAGAATATACCAGTGGATGTTGCATTGCTATGGGAATGTACCGGGTGTCAACCCTAAATCTGTGTGTATTTTGCTCTTAATTAATTTAATTTCCCTCCAGGGTAGGTCCTATAGATGATGTAATACTATTACAAACCAATCGTCTCAGCTCCTCCTTGCCATGTATTGGGCCTTGCACATACTGTATCTTGTGACATGTATGCTGCTAAATAGGGTGGGGTTCAACCTGCCACTTAACATATGTCATTGTCATGCCTTATCCAGAGGTAGCAGCTATGAAAAGAATGCTTGTATGGTAGTAACAAATAGAGATGAGCGAACACTGTTCGGATCAGCCGATCTGAACAGCACGCTCCCATAGAAATGAATGGAAGCACCTGTGACACTGACTTTGCCGACGGCCGGCCGGTGTCACAGGTGCTTCCATTCATTTCTATGGGAGCGTGCTGTTCAGATCGGCTGATCCGAACAGTGTTCGCTCATCTCTAGTAACAAATGTTTGTCTAGCGCTTACGCAAACAGCGTAGTGTGGCCACCATTCACTTTTAATGGGAAGTGGCTGGAAGCTGCTTTTAATGGAAATCGTGAAACTGACGTCACTTTCAACGATGTCAAGCAGAACTAGAAACAAAGATTAATTTTAAGTTATTTTAAGTAAAAATTGATATCCCTATTGCCGTAAAGAGAATCGTTGCTGCATATGTATATCCATATCTATGAAACAATACCACAAACTCAACATAAAATTGTGGTCACAAAAATAAGGCCTATTCGGGGAAACATGGTGGCTCAGTGGTTAGCACTGCAGCCTTGCAGCGCTGGAGTCCTGGATTTGAATCCCACCAGGAACAACATCTGCAAGGAGTTTGTATGTTCTCCTCGTGTTTGCATGGCTTTCCTCCCATTCTACAAAGACATACTGATAGGGAAAACATCTATATATATATATATATATATATATATATATATATATATCCTATTAGTTATTTTACTCTATCTTCAGACATCCTTTTCGTGCAAGAAACTTGCCCTATAATCAAATCTCTAGAAAGTATAAAATTACAAAGGCTAATGTAACCCAATATATAGAAGATGTTACTGTAGCAGAATAATTATTTCTGACAATGCCATGGTACATCAGATAATCTTTATAATTGACAGTTATTTGGCTTATACAGATATACAGAATCCATTTTGTAAATCATATAATGGAACAGTGCCCCATCTGAATCTCAGCATAATTAAAGGGGTTATGTGGGCAATTACATTTATCTGCATTGTAGTCACTGGCCGATGTAAGCACACTTATATACACACACTGGCCCCACATTGTGGCCATTGTTAGCTTTGCATAGTGCTGGTTGGGGCTGGCACTCTGCCTCTGCTGCGGAACCAACTGTGGGACACTTAACTGACCGAGCTCTACTCCTGCTGCTGTTACATAGAGTAATGCTAGGTTGGTCATGTGACCTAGACAGAGGCAGATTGCAGAGACCTCTACTGTTCTGCTAATCTATGAATTAGCTCAATGGGGAGGGGGGCACTATGTATATTAGCAAATGTGCTGATATAGGGTGGACTTGCACTACAGGGAAATGTAATTGCCCAAATCACCCCTTTAATATCCTACAATTCCTTCTGCACCCCCCACTCTTTTTCCTGAGGCCAGTGATACATGTGGCCTTTTCGCAGTGGATTATCTGCTAACCTGCTGTGATGTACAGTAGCAGTGCCAAACCAGCTTCCCAGAAATCGCGGCTAAAAGTCTTCCCTACATCCATTTCATTAGCGATCCAATTTCAATCCACAAATCCAGTTTTTCCTCAATAGATTTATATGTAACCCTGCTGTAATTCTGACAACTCCATTACTGGCCGGTTGCTCTTTCCTGCTGTGTTTGCTGTACAAGTCAAATGTAGTATTGTAACATGCTAGCAAAACCTTCAACAAGCTGCATTTCACATTACGACCACTGGGTGGTCACATATAGAGACATATATAGAAACACCCCAAGTGTGAAAAGGAGCGCTATCGTAAGTCCTTCCTTCCAACCGCGATCAGGCTGTATAATCTACATCAGACCAAGCGAAGATCACTCCGCACAGAGAACTAATGATTATGACTATGAAGTCTTCCTTTTTTCTTCTTCTGTTCCTTAGCTGCTATGGACTCCTAGTATATCTTCTCCTCTCAGCATATGGGTGTCTACGTCTGTAATATATTACTGTGTATTATCCTGTATCTGTATTACTATGCTGCTGTAACATACTGAAATTTCCCCACTGTGGGACTATTAAAGGATTATCTTATTTTATCTTATATAGCATAAACCACTCTTGACAGAGTATTACAAAACTTGAAATTTTCATCTTAGACTATGTGAATATAAAATGAAAGGTATAGAAGGACACATCTATACAAGTCAAGGAAAGGCCACTGCAAGTTAAAAAAAAAACAGTAGAGGATTTTATAGATCGGAATGACTGTAATATTGATATTGCATAGATATAGATGAAATATCTCCTCACTTCTATTGAGAATTGTCCTGGACATCCTACTATATTGACTAAAAGGGTGTAGATGACCTCTTGTGCTCACTGTAGACATATTGAACTAATAGAGATAGTCTGGTTCAAGTTGCCCCACAGAGCTATGTCCCACAGGTCACCTTGCTCTAGAGGCCATAGATGTCCATTAAATCCATTTGGCACCTTGTAATACTATTATAGGAAAAACAATCCCTATAAAAACCACCAATGGTGTTCCATGCAGCAAACCTCTGCATAGAGCAAAGCTGAGAATTGATAAGTTATGCTAACCTAATGGAAGAACACTTGAGAAATAGGGTGGGGTTTTTATGTTTTCTTGCATCTAGGCTTATCCGCTGCAGCAAAAAAAAATTATTTGAGATGATGGTAGTGAATTAGTGTGAACCAGGACTTCGGTACCATCTTCATTGTCAGTGCTGTGAGAGTATGTCCATCATACACAGATGGAGAAGTATCTAGTGAACTCAAGTATCTGCATTTATAAACTAAAACGTACGTCACCTGTTTGGTGACTATAGTCTGTATGTCTCTTATACAGCCCCATAAGGATATTATATAGTGTTCACACATAAGTACTGGTAGATAGTCTGTATGTCTCTCTTATACAGCCCCATGATGATATTATATAGGATTCCTACATAAGTACTGGTAATGGGAAACAAGCTGCCATTTTTGCAACCCATTTTATACCCTTACGCCTGTTTTATTTTTCAATCTAATACAAGACCGAAACTTGAAAAGGAAATTGAAGACATGGATAAATAGATCAATAGTTCCATCAGATGACAAACTAGAGAGGCTCCGTCTTATTGTATTGAATAGGGGGTTATAAGATATCTCAGATGTGGTATGTCTGAGATGGATATTCACCTTTTCCCCTTCATATTGTTGAATATATCTATAAAACTGAAGCAGAGGAGAAAATCACCTTAAATATAAAGTAGGCTCCAGCAGTCCAGTGTCAGAGGGTGGCCAACATGCATACTAGTCACATGGGAAATTCCTCTAAATTGTACAGGTCACATTAATATTTAACCTTTAAAATTCTGTAACACTAACACTTGCTATGGTTTCCTAGACTGTATAGTCGCCATTCAGCATCACGAATGTTTCCATGTATTTCCAGCAATACTGAAAACGCAGTACATACATATCGTACCAGACCACCTTGTCTTCTTATATCATGTATAGTAGGAATCAAACTAAAAATACTAAATTATTTTATTTAACTATATACTAAGAATATGAAGAATCGACAACTTTGAGGAACACATGATAGACAAGAATTATATTCTACAGGAAAATGTAACTCTTCACAATCCATAAGAATTTTCCTAACCTTGATGGAATAGAAAAAAGACTCTAAATTTACAATAATCCTCCATCGTACTTATTTTTTGTTATACTATGTCAATCCGATCTAGAGAAACCAGTATATAGGGTTGTAGACTTATCTATTCCAATAGTATGCTTAGAAAATAAACCTATTATGCAAAAATAAGTATAAAAGCATCAAATTATTTTTGTTCAATAAGGAACACAGTGAGAATAACATAGAAAACTTAGAATAGTCCATTGCTCAATATTAGAAATATAACACAAATTCTTACCTGTACTTAGCTAAACGGTTATATAAGAAGCGACTACATCAACAACGTATCCACCCTATGCAGAACACTTGAGAACTGAGGAAAAAAGTGCAAAAGCATAAGCGCCTTTCTATAGCTCACCTATGAGAAGCAGGCAAGACAATTTTTAACCTCTTCAGTCCTGAGGATTTTAGAGCCCACTAGTTCTGTTGGTTAATATGGCAGGCCTCATCACTGCTCGCCTTACTCCCTTCTTCTCTGCATTATGGCTGGTCACCGCCATACTCAGTGCCTTACAGTACAACGATCAGTTTGCTGCATAAAATAAACTGAAGAGTCACTGGGACACCTCCCATGGACAGTGTCATCCATCGGTTCAAGGATGATTTAGTGCACATCTGTTTTACGTGCAATCCCCTCCCTCCTTTTTCCCTCTGGGAGAAGAACCAGTACCAGCTACTTACCCCGTCTGCATTATTAATACATGTTAATGGCTCCATTACATCAAAACTGACCCTTTTTCTCCACTCCTTTATTGAATATGGAACAAGATAAAACAGGAAAATTGTATATGTGTTTGGATGGGTCTTGTCAGCTACAATAAGGAGCTGCATTCCCCCTTGCCTTATAGATCTTCCAGCCAATAAGAAATCAATGCAAGGCAGTAAACATCTGCATTAAAGCAGCGAGGCAGACAAAGACTTCTTGCCATTAAAGCTTCCACCGCACATATAGGATATTGAAGAAGGCAAGATCATATAAGGGTGGGGTGGAGGAAGCAGACTCTTTATTTAAAGATGCAGCAATGCGAGGCTGGCGTGACACACATAGCAGCATGCAAGAGGCTGATAAGAAGTTAAAACGCTGATTCTCCGACTGGGAAATCAAGGCAAAAGGCAGGATAGACTGCTAGAATGGTGAATCCTTGCAGCAATTTGTTCTTACTCGCACACACGGCTGATTCCCTGTCTGCTAAGATACAGACTGCAGTTCACCTCAAGAAGGGAGACTGGGAATAAAGAATGTCGGCGAGGTTTCCTAAGGATGCATTCTGTCCTTCCCACCTTTTTTCTTATTTTATTTTCGTTAAATTCAGGATTTCCCCAGGGGGACGTTCAGACTCGGTAGGTGTAGAGCAGTCAAGCACCATGTGTTTGAAGACCCACCGTTTGAGACGCTGACCTATTTTTATCTGATCCCTATGTGGGTGTTGTGCAGGTACTGCTGGGAATGAGATGAACTGCATCTTTGTATTAACTCTTGCATGGCTGCTTACAGGAAAGACATAGAGCAAGGCTTGATTGGGGGCTCAGACATCAGCCATTGTGTGTTAATTTTTTTTTCCTACTGCTTTGTTTTCTTTCATATGCTGGTTCGCCTGCCATTACACATGCACAAAGACTAATGTATGCATCACTAGCCTTGTTCTTGCCTTGGCAATGTATAGTAGGCATGCCTACCTCTGTCATTATTCCACACGTATGATCACTAATTACAAGGAGATCTACATGTTACTGTCATGTGTTACTGTATGTGGATGTAGGTATTTGCATTTTCTTTATGGTGACCATACATTCTCAAGAAAGACACCAGAGACGGTCACTGGGGACTAATGTATTATTAGACTGTCAAGCATGCTGCCTCAAGCTATATTAACCTTTACATAAAAGGTTCAATATATATGTATATGAATGTGATGCATCAAGATTTAGGTCTACTGTATGTCTATGCACAAGAGAGCACATTTATTAATAAATGTTGGCTGCTGAATGGGGCGCTGTCTGTGATTTGTATTGTATAGTTTTGCATATTTACTATGATTATTTCTATTATCATTAAGTAGTAGGCATTTTTGTCATATAAAGCGTCGTGAGAATGTGAACAGTATGTAGTTATCACATTAACAGGCTCCTCTCTTTAATAATGAATGCTGCCCTCGATTTTTCATCTCATGTTGTACAATTAACCCTTTCCGCCTAAAGCACCTTGAGCTGCATCTAGTCTCTGGGGATGAATGGGTCTTCTGTGTACGTCACTGCAATTCATGCAAGTAGGCCTCTCCTGCAGCACTGCCTATACACATGCTATATACACATGCTATACGTCTGGCTATACAATTCTATCCTTCTGAGCAGATAATAAATTAGAAACGTCTCTGCCATAACCATCGTTGTCCTTCTTTCTGTCTAATTATTTATCCAGATTGAGCTTGACTACTGGAAAATTAGCTCTCTCCAGGAGGTAACGGAGCTGAAAGGGATTTTTTTTTGTCTTCTTAGAGAAGGAGAAACTGGCAAGGAAAACTTGCAGCGTGTGTATCGCCGTCATTCTTGTAAGGTGTACAAAACCTTTTGCTCAGCCTTCTGACACCAACGCTAGAGATGCATGATCTGGTAGTGGTTTCAGGCTTCACTCTGATATTATAAGGGATCCTGCACAGCAGGGGAGCAATTGAAAGCATATGAATTTGCCTAGCTACTGTCTGCACTTGCAGAGTCTGACAGCAGAGGCAACGCTCTATAGAAGAGAATTACAAATGGTATAATACTACTGCAGTGTAATGATCAAGGGGTTACCACAAATGTACTATAGCACCATACATCACTCCTCATTATGGTACATTTGGATGTTCACTCTTCCCAGGCTATTTCTATCAAAAGCTGAGACATTCTTATAGTCGTGGTTTGCTTATTATAACAAGCGTGTGTAGCTATGTAGTATAAAATAGAACGATAGACATGTAATATCGCCAGTGTATGTAATATTACATAGTTAAATTGAGTCCTAATAATATCATCTATTTGATTGTAACATTCTGCGTAGTATCTGTCATCTAAACCTGCCAACCAGAATCATGCGCTGTATCTTTATGTAAGGCTATGATCATCGAAGGTTAATGATTACCATAGATTGGATGTGCGTATGATGGAAATATCTATAGGTTTACCTGTATTGCAGGGTGAACGAACAAAGACATACTTTTCTCCCATTCCCAGGGCCACACCCTATCAAGCATTTTGACATCAATGAAATTGTACATTAATGTATGCCATGATTTAGTAATTGCAGGGAATAGGACGCCACATATTTAGCAATATCTTAACATATGAGAAAAAAAAATAATAAATGGACCCTGCTATATCTACAATATCTTTAATTTGAAAGGAGAATTTTATTTAAGATCTACATTGGATTTCTTCTATTTTCATATATAATGTCTTTAGATAATAATGCAGTTTTTTTTTTTTTTTTTACAGATGGAATTTTTGTACATGGTGTATTGAAAAAAGTTTTGTTACATAAAATACAAAGGTATAATCCATGCCATGACATATTATTAAATATTATATAACAGAGCATTGCAAACTATATACTGGTATATACTATATACTATAAACGATATACTGGTATATACTATATACTATAAACTATATACTGCTATATACTGTAAACGATATACTGGTATATACTATATACTATAAACGATATACTGGTATATACTATATACTATAAACTATATACTGCTATGTACTGTAAACGATATACTGGTATATACTGTGTACTATAAACTATATACTGGTATATACTATAAACTATATACTGGTATTCAAAGTTTACACTTCTCTCTTTCTTACACTTTTATATGTAACTAAAGACCTAAAAGATATCTGATAGTAATAATATACTTTATTGACTAATAATTCACCTTAAACCCATTTTCTAGTTATAAAACTGGACCAATTTTCAAATTCTACAACTTTTTCTAATACATTACAATCCAAGACCATTGTACATATTGGTTGAAATGAATGATTTATTCATTTATTAACTATTTATTCTTATTTATCTATTTTTTAACTATTTATTTTCATTTTATCATCATGATATTTAGATATTTTACACTTAACTGGCAACTTAAAAAAAAAGTTACAAATCAATTTTTGCATATAAATCCTACATTTCCTAAAATGTGTCTAGATATTTTACAACTATAGCTATATCCTTCCTCCAATTGATATTTCAAATCCCTATATAAGCCATAAGGTGTGTAGTGTTCAATATCTTAATCAGATAGCATTACATGACAATAGCTGAATTTTACTTAAGATTTTTAAGGAAACTTATATGGCAGACTAGATTCTATTTCTTTAAGTAATAGTAAAAATATGTTTTAGTTAAACATTTAATTTTACTTTTCTTTGAATCAGAATTTGATAGAAAAAAACTAAACTGTTGAATTAAAAATATAATGATGTATCAATGGTGAAAAAAACAGAAAAAGGATATTTTGTACAGGTTACTGTTTTAGTTATTATAGAGCAAACAAATAAAAAAAGAAATGATATTATATAGAGATAATATCTGTAATTAATCTAAAGAGAATTCTAGATACTAACCAAAAGTAACCAATAGATAACTAATAATTCTGAAAATACGGATAAAACATTATTCAGGTATTGTCAGAAACAACTCGTTTTTATCAATTTACCCTCCGGAAATGTTATTTTCTAAAGGAGCATCAGTATTTTAAGTTACTAAGCAACGTTCACTTCTGTCTGTACCTTGATAAAAATGGAAGTTACTGTTATCCGTCTCTGTTAAGAATTCACACGTAAAATTAGTCTTTTAATATTTTACTTAAGACAAGTCTTGTGACAGCCACTTGTTGTTGCACTGCCTTGAACAAGAGAAGGACTGAGTATATTGTAGACATACATTAAGATTATCATTCTATAGTAAGATACATCACAAGATGTGCCAATAAAAGGTTAACACAGATGGCAATGCTTAAACAGCTTTAGTCCGTTTCCCCATGCTCTGCCAGCAGAACACACAGTTGAATACTGCAATGAGCCCCACCCTAGACGCTGCATGTATTTCTACTGTGCTAAAGCAAATAGCAAAACTCCTGATCCTATATGAATCATCCATTAGCATGCAGACGCTCATCACATATAGCGACCTTTTTTTCTGTATAGTATATTGAACATAACATACCTGTTGCTAGCTAAACTTCTATATATTTTATTGTAGGCAATATATCATTTCTATATCATTTTCCTCTTTCAAAACCAAAGGAATGACTATTGCGTCTTCCATAGAAAAAAAAAGCACGAATACATTTTCTTACTGAAGCAAAGGCATGCAATGAAGTGAAATATACAGCACAATAGAGATCGATTTCTTTAAATGTTTAATCTAAGCAATTTCTTTATTTTTGGAACACATCAGTTAGGACTAAAGGGCAAAAGGAATACATAAAATATTGCTCGTACCAAGAAAAACACTGCTAAACTATCAAAAAATATCATTTTTTTAGGATTTTATCAAAGTAAGGTGGTAAAACCTTTTTTAGGGTAAGGTGATAAAACCCTAAAAAAAATGATATAACTAAATCTTTCACACCAACACCAAACACAATCCAACAAAGGCCTGGACCCTATAGAATTCTCCATGGGCTACGTCTATCATTGACTAGACTGATCCAACTATATCTTGTATGTCACAAGGCACAAGGTGGAATTTTACTGTTTAGTATATTTACTAAAGTAATGGTGAGATAATTCTATCTATTCTTCATCCTGGACTATTAAGATTACTGTTTGACCTGTTGCATTAACTACTTCTCGGCTTTATACCGTCATACTGAATAAGGCCCAAGTCTTCATGAATAGTACAATTTTTTCAGTACCAGCTTCAGACCATTACTATCATAGGGGAAAACTAATTCAACATCAATTGTAATTTGTTAAATTTATTCAATTTTTCCTTAAAAGAAGAACTTAAAACTAAAGTTTACGAAGGAAACATAATACACATGTAGACATAAAAATCTTTCTAGATTAAATAAACTTTCTATGGCTTACGTAATATTTCTATATCTTTACAGACTGAATGTAAATGAACAACTTGACATAGAGCTGCCTGTGAAATCTCCATCATGGACTGTAACATCTTGCAGTTCTCTCCAGCCCTGTACTGCATTGCTCATCATGTGTCTCCCACACAGGCAGGTGAGGTTCGATACTGACGTCAAATGGAAGAATCTACGTTAATGCCCTATCACCACTAAAACCATCAGTCTATAAATAACAGAATGGAAATACTTTTATTAAATCTCTTGCTTATGAACATGGGTGTCTCATTTTTGCCTAGTGGACAAGGACAAACTGCACTAAAAATACAATAAACCATCACGTATATGTCAACTTTATCATGACTGCAGTGCGAGATGATAAATCCACAACTGGTATAGAATCCAATTCCTTTTGGACAGACTCCTCCTTTATGACAACACAGGGATATATGATATTCCATACTGGATAGATCATTCTGAAACACTGGATCGGTAATTTTTAGGCATAATGCTCTTATTTGAGTCATGTGACGTTCACACCCAGAATACAGTACAAGGATAGCACTGCAAACAAGAAAAACAAAAGGAGCAAAGACTGAAGTGGCCATTGTTCAGTCCTCAGGCAAATATCTTCTGTTGCTGCAGGATCAATACAAACACATTCGTGGATGTACAATGTGTGCAAAGGCGGTTTAATCAAATGACGCAAACCACATATCTATCTTAATATCAAATATATCAGGGACGATCATAGAGCAAGCTTACAAAACATTAAAGCAACTCCAACTTCTAACAATCCAAGGTAAATCTAAATACGTCAAATGAATGAGCTTTTCCTTAGCAGGCTTATAACGGATGATCATTAGGTATAGGAGGTCATAATAACATAGCACTGTATATTACTTAGTGTCTTCAGATGCTGTATCTAGAAACAGGCCAGCTTGATTTCCTGAATCATGTAATACTAGGGAGTGGCTCACTAATCCCTATGGAGAATTAGATACAAAGTCATTATAAATAGCTCTTCTACTTTACAAGCTACAGTACGAATCATTCAGAATTTGATACATTATTCATTTTTTAATATTGGAGATGATATTCAATTCCTCTGTTATCCAAGTTGCTAAGTCATGCAGCCTTTTTAGTCCACCATTGCTACACACCACTATGGCAGCCATATTGGGCTCTCGACGAACTAGGCGTCCACGCCTTTTGCATCCTTGTAGACTATCTGATCACCCTGAAGGTCACTTAGTATTATTGTTGAAATGTAAATTCAATTCCTACCTGATCACAAAAGGCTCTGTATATTATAAGCATGCAGTCCATAGGTTTCCCGTTATAAACTGGCGATGAACCTGAATAAGTCAATCCAATTTTCCATTTTGACTTGCTACGTGCTTACCCCGTATATGCATGTGTATGTTCTGGAATGTTCTTCGTGACATTCTGCGCATACTCATTGCTACAGACACGAGGAGGTGCCACACTGGAAAATTCTCATGACAATTTTACTGTACATCACAGTCACTGCCTTAAGACAATGTACTAGTGCTATGAAATGTGCACCATGACAACACTAAATAAGCTTTTTCGG
Source organism: Leptodactylus fuscus (assembly GCF_031893055.1). NCBI lineage: Eukaryota > Metazoa > Chordata > Amphibia > Anura > Leptodactylidae > Leptodactylus > Leptodactylus fuscus. The sequence goes on along the minus strand of NC_134268.1, from coordinate 164,248,383 downwards.
TTTACGATATGATTACTGCTTTTCCATCTGCAGGTAACACCTTATAAAATGTATTATCTGCACCTATATATATACTAATCCATCTGATATACTACGTATTCATTACTTTCAACGATGAAACCAGGAATTAGCTCCTGAAAATTAGGCCCTAAATCCATCTTCTCCAGCTACGTTGGAAGAAATGAGGATGCAAATGGTAAAAAGCAACATTTGCATGCGTTTCAGTATTCGCATGCCTTTATTACATGTAATGTTCATTAATAGCAGTAAATTATTATATAGGTCTTAATAAATGTGCATAAATTTTTGTATTTTTTATTGTTACAGTTTTATTCTGTTGTGACGTATTTATATATAAAATCCACCAATCACTAGAAGTGATTTTCATCCTGGTCCCAAAATTCAATATAGATCTATGGCGTATAGTGTCACACTGGTGTCTACTTCCCCACAGCCAGCATTACACAGACCGTACATAATGTGACATGTGGGCAGCATGGATCTCATGTAGGTTTAAGTGGCTGAGCACTGCTAGGTGAAAGTCACCCTCCCTGCCTACGCCTAACTTCATTTTACAGTCAGCAGACGTTTAGTCCAGACAGTGCTGCTGCCGACACCACATGAGCAGGTCTTCTTCAATGTCTTCTATGGCACGCCCAGATCATCTACTACTCACTTCAGAATCTCTCTAGCCTGCATTAAGAAGAACATAGTTTGAGAGCACAACAGCTCCAGCACAAGCCACTTCATCGCCTTCTCTCACACCAAAGCTTTGCCTGCAGCGCAACGTCTCCAATACTCTTATAGAACACTTAGGTATCAAAAATACCTATATATTTACATATAAGATACCACAATCCTCAAACAATCAGCTCAGATCTCTGTTCACATCTATAGACATATACAGATAGCACGAAACAAGCAACATCAGCTGATTCACTAAATATTTTTTGTTTTAAGTTAAAGAAGTTTTAACATTGTAACAATATTTATTCTCTTTTAGTTTGACATAAATGAAACAAATATGACCAAACGTAAATCTGTGTCATGGAATTAAATTCTCTTGATCTTTAGAAAACCACGGTTCGGGGGCTCTTTTGTTTTCGGGAAGCATAAGATTATGCAGCCAATTAATAAGCTAGAGGTGGGATCCAGATCCAGGCTAAAAATATCCATTAGGGTGGGAACAGCAGAATGTGACATAACAAAGAATTGCCTTGCAACGTGAAAAGTGCATTGCTGGATGACAGAGGTTAATCTAGAGATAATTGTCATCTCGCAGCTGGTGGTATACACTGCAAAGAAAGTAAGAAGAAAGGAGAAGACATAGAAGAGGAGGAAAGGTCAGGGCATCCAGCTGTGGGCTCACCTTGTGATTGCAGAGAAGAGCTTGGCAGGATGTTCTAGCAGAAGCTGTGCAGAGATGCAGCATCAGTCAGGACAAGGAAGGATGCTGCTGCCCATGCACTTGCTACACCCAGGCACACAGAGCACAAGCAGCACGTGGGAGGGGGAATTTGTAAGACAGTGGACGCTGCCATCTCTCAAGAATCGCAGGGGGGCTAAATGGGAGGAACCAAAGATGCTCTGGTATGTGAAACCACCCCATGGGAGGTGCCTCTCCCCATGTTGACGATGTGCATGGTGGTTTATTCCAGAACGTTGTGCAGACTGTGATTGGAACCCTGGAGTGGTGCTGAGAATTCCAGGGATGGATTCTTAAGGCGTGGCGTCAGAAGATGCTGCCTGGGGAATGGCTGTGGCCATAGATGCACTTTATAGAGAATCCCCTCATTCACACAAGGAAAAGGAAGCTTTTCTCTCATTTCATTGACTTCAGCTTTTTTCTTTTTGCATGTATAGCTGCGTTCTCTTACAGTAGTAACAGTTCAGCGAGGATCTGGTCATATCTACATCATGCAGTAGTTTTACATTTCAGGCTAGTGATAATGGCAAAGAATATCTGCAGTGAGACAGGCAGAAGAGGACAATTCGGTGCTTTATGTGTATGTCTGATGTCCACTGCATCAGAAATCAGGAAATCCATTAAATGTATAGAGTGTTAATTTCCTCTGGGTCATAGAAACCTGTTTTCAGTCTGAGATGGGGGAGGGGGTTATCTGAGTTGGTGGGTTAAAACACCTTGGCTGGCCTGAATAATAATCGTCCTTGTCAGAGCAAAGTATTCACATGCTTATGGTATTTGCGTAGATTTGTCCACTATAATCAAGAAATTGCATTTCAGAAGAATCTAGCGTTTATGGTAGGCGTGGGACACAGTGCTGTATGGAAATGTGCTCCATGATTCAGCTGTTACAGGCATGGCAGTCAATGTGACAAGCCATCCTCCTGTAGCTTTGTTTCTGCAAAATAACGTTTCACAACCAACGTTTAGTACATATATATATATATATGTACGTACGTATTGTATATATAAAATATATCCACACACAACACTACTAATATACAGTACATATTTATCGAGCTACAGCGGGAAATAAATGGATAAATAAATAAAATGTAAAACTATGTAATAAATGGTTTATATAACAAAGTTTTATATATGTAGCAACCTCTGCATGTCATACCGCTGATTCCTTGTTACTGACAGTAAGCACTCATGTAAAAGTATACTCACATATATATGTATATATGTGATATTGGCACCATTAATATAATTAGTCTAACATACCCATGGCAATTTAGTTATTGTGGAACCATAAATTCCAGAATGCCATGCTAGCAAAACCCATGGACAGCTAACATTTTTTACAGACACATTGAAGAGTCAGCAATGAATCATAAAGCTCATGAATTATATGTATTTATACTGCCTGGAATACAGATATGAACAAATTGGCAGCATATAGTGTGAACTGTAGAACATGAACAGTGTTGCAGAATCTAAGGAGTTAAATAGATGGAGGCATTTACATGTGTTACCCCATTAGGAACCCCAGCAATGTGATTATGGGGTCCCAATGGACTGGTCCCCGGTTTCTGCCATGTGTATTTACCCTATTATCCATTACATAATTATTTATCATAATTTTAGAAATAATAATAACAATATAATAATATCGTTGCATTTGTAATTACCTGAACTCATTGTTGTTTCTTTTTATCTCAGGGGGTGGACATTGTCATAAAAAAATAGCAATAAAAAGTAGTAAAACATAAAAAAAATTAAAATTTTTGTTTTTGTTGTAATTGTATTGATCTAACAAATAAAGCTATCATGTTATGTATACCACATACAGTATTCATGAGCATATAAGTAATGTGGAGACAGAACCGTTTTAACATATTGGTGGGAGCATTTCAAAGGATTCCTAAATGTTCCCCCTACCACATGATTTCCTTTCAGCTCAAGTGGCCCACCCGTTGTAGTGTCCCTCCCAGTAGCCCCATATAATGCCCCCTCAGTGATCTTTCAATCAAAACTTTACAGACAAATAAAAAATTATGCTCACCTAACCCTGTTCCCATGGAGATGGCTGCAGGCCCAGGCTCTCTGCAGCAGGTAGAATCAATCACAGCCTGAATGGTGGAGCAGGGAGCTGATAGCTCTCTGCTGTACCATTGTATTTAACGTTATCTGTACCCTAAGGATACAGACAGCGTTGAAATTGTGATCTACCATCCTGAACAGCAGGACAGCACCTGAAATGTAGGACCATACCCCTCGATCTGGATCGGGTTAGGGGCCCACCTACCATAGGGCACATGCACCATTTTCCTTATTGGTGAAGCATCCCTGTATGAACATGAGCGAAATACCAATTTCTAGACATGTCAATAGAGCTCATTCTTGTGACCCTATGTTATTAAAATTCTCTGTGCATGAAGTAGTTCAATCCAATAGCTGGTGGGTGGGGACCTTGATAATATCTTTCTGAGAAGGGCAAGAATGGGTATGGTCACTCCAAAATGACTTAATGAAACATTGAATTTCACATGTTTTATCAAGACAGGGACACTGACCCATTAATTTCTGTCGGGTTCCGTGCACAACTGTGAATTACTGTCCTATTCCTGTCCGATTTTGCACACTGAATGAATGAATGAATGAATGAATGAATGAATGGGGCCGTGGAAGTACAATCATAGCTGGCGTACGGTCGTGTATATAGTGGTTATAGTTGTTATAGTGGTGATCTCATTGCTACATTCCAAATATACAGAATAATGCAAAAGTTGTAGGTGGTTACGGAGAAAATGCTGCAACATAAGAATGCTTTTGAAAATAGAAGTTTTAATAGTTTATTTTGTCAGGTAACACAATTAAATGAATGAACCAAACAGAAATCTAAATTAAATCAATATTTGTAGAGTTTTTCCAACACCTGCCTAACACTTTTGCATGGTACTATATGTCATACATACCCAGAGGCAAACATAAGAGGGTGGCTCTACAAGTAAATCAGCCTGGCCGAGGCACATGATATTGTGGAAGAGCGTACTAGAGTGGACATTATACAATGTGTGGTGCATTACCTTTAGTTGAGGCCACAGAGAGAGCTAGACTGTGGGCATTATACTGTGGGGAGATTGTGTGCCTTGCTTACACCCCTGTACATACCATATCCGAGTATATATCTATGTCTCTATGGTTGTGCTGCTACCGTTTGCATGTACCCTCCATGTACCCCTTTTTTGTTTAACCTAGAATAGTGGATGGTATTTACTCTCTTAGTAGATATTCCACTTAATATTTTTATCACATATATAACCATGAAATGTGTCTTCTAGAAATTCAGCATGTGGTTAGAGATTGTGATTGGACATGGACTAGATGTACTAACACCTTTTGCTCAGAATTACTGCTGAATTCTAATGGACCCTTTGAACAGTCACATACGAGCCCATTAACACTTAGCATCCCAGATCCATTAGGAGCTGGGCTACAGTAGGTAGAGTAATGCTGCCCAGTGACTATACAGTGTACAGAGCTACCTCCTTGCAGATGTGTGCACCATATTCTACAGGGATTAAAGTAGCACTGAACAGCTGATCTGTGTGGGGGATAGCTGTTGGCCCCCAGCAATTATGATAGTCATTTAGGGTGCATTGTGAAGTGTGATAGTAATTTAGGGGGCATTATCCTGTATATTACACAAGAAAGGGTACTATTACTATTACAAAATTTGAAATATTTAGGGGTGTACCGTAGGGAGCTTGGCATTTTAATGAACGAAATAGCACAACAGGTGGCCTGAAAAAAACTTTGGTGTCCTCCATGTGCCACTGTGTGATTTAACTATGAGGACAGTTACAGTGGCCTCAGAATACAATATTTTCAGCATACTGTTGTCTTCATTGGATCATTGTAACTAAGACTAAGCTCAAAGTACAATGCTTAGCTGGGGGTTGCAACATATCAGCATGGTCAAGTCACTGGTAAAACCCCTGTGTTAGTGAAGTGCATACACTGACTGGCTGACTAGTAGCGCCTCTCTACAGTACTGTACAGTGCGGTACTACATGTTCTGTGCCTCTTTTTAACTGTGCCAGGATGAACTGCTCCTTTGGACACCAGATGTGAGTGGCTTCATGTTATTTTTCTGGTGTACACTTGGGCCAGTGCTGTTTAGCTCTGCATTATAGTATTTGTTTGGTGCTGCTGTAAAACTTTTTAAACATGAAATGATATTTTTTTTAACAATATAGCCGATGCCATGTTCACATCTGTGCCTGGTATCCACCCGTTGCAAATCCATCTAAAAAAACCCCCAACAAATTAATCAAATATAACCAAACACAAATGGTTACACAGCGTATTCTATGTTCTGTCTTTTCTGACAGATCCATTTGTGTCTGTTTTTGGCTGAACTGTTTTTTTTCCCCTTCATCTTTATTCTGAACGTGACTAAACCAGCTATGGACAACTTTGACAAAAATGTTTTCTTTCCCCACTGTTGGTGTTTTATAAAACAAAATGTATCTGCAGTTGGCTTCTCTGAAAATGTCCCACTGTTTTCTGTTCTGTGCAAAACCTTTAACAAGTTAGACTGTAGTCCCTTTTGCTCCACGTCTGAACTTACATCTGATATCAATGACTGTTGTAAAGCCAACTCGCAGCATCCACAGCAGCTCACAGCCAGCACACAGATCAGCATGGGGGAAGATCATCTACAGCAGCTCACCATTATCTCCTAACACAACCTATGGGGGATATTGTCTACAGCAACTCACCACTAGTTTACAACACAGTGTGGAGAAAAATCATCTACAGCAGCTCATACAGTAGTACAGTGTGGGGGAATATCATGGGCAGCAACTCACAAATCATTTATATAATGTACAGCATTATGCAATATGTGGGGAAATGATCTACAGCAGCTCACCATTAGCTCACAGATCAGTGTGGGGGTAAACCATTGTATGGGGATATTGTCTGCAGTAGATCACCACCAGCACAGAGAGCAGTGTGGAGGATCACTGTCTATAGCAGCCATCATTCAGCAGATTGTAGAGGAAAGATCATCTACAACAGCTCTCCACTAACTCACAGAACAGTATGGGCGAAGGTTGCTTATAGTAGCTCACAGCCAGCTCAGCTATTATATACAGTCTTAAGACAGAGCAGTATATACTATATAAAGTTTTAAAACAGTGCAGAATTGACTAAATGGTTTTATACTGTACCAGATTTACCACATGGGAAGAATATGCAAATCTGTCTTCCATGATGTAATTAGGAAGACAGTGCCTCAGTCATGCAACCCAATAGAGGGCACTCCCTTTAACATCATGCCCTACCTTCCCAGAGGCCTTTGCTGCAATGCAATGATGTGGGATTTTACCAAGTACAGTCTCTCAGCCGAGGAAAGCTGTTTCGATCTGATAGGATCTCTTCAGCCCAGCGCAGAGAAGACTGATTTGGCAGAGGTGAGAGGCATCTAGAGAGGGTTAAGGGGGTATCGTCACTCCTTAGGGAGAGACCACCATTTAGGTGTGTGAAGTCTTATTAAGCCATTTTGCACTTCACTGTGCAAAGGAATATGGGAAGAATATGCAAATTTGTCTTCCATGATGTAATTAGGAAGACAGTGCCTCAGTCATGCAGCCCAATAGAGGGCACTACCTGAGGATATGCAAATCTGTCTTCGATGATTTAATTAGGAAGACAGTGCCTCAGTCATGCAGCCCAATAGAGGGCACTCCCTTTAACATCATGCCCGACCTTCCCAGAAGCCTTTGCTGCAATGCAATAATGTGGGATTTTACCAAGTACAGTCTCTCAGCCGAGGACAGCTGTTTTGATCTGATTGAATCTCTTCAGCCCGGCACAGAGAAGACTGACTTGGCAGAGGTGAGAGGCTTCTAGACAGGGTTAAGGGGTTAACCCAGATTTACCACAGTGACTGATGCAGTTTGATAAATCTGGCATATCTTTAGACTTTCTAGTCTAACTTTAAAGCATGAACCTAATTTAATTTTGATGGCCTACCATATCCTAAGGATAGGTCATTAAATGGAAGAAACTATTAAAGCCTGCACCTTTTTCTACAAACCCTAACCCTTTTCCAATAAATCTACTCAATTTACGGGCAAAGTGCAGAAAGTATCTTAAATAGTTAAAATTTGGTGTAAGGCATGTAGGTCAGTTTATTGCAGAATGTTGGTACATTTTTAACAGTAAATTTCCCTATATGTTTATGTTGCATATCAATTGTGTCTATATGTACTGTGAATACGAATTGACCTATGATGTTATGGGTTTTGTGACAGTGGTGTGTGTCCTCTTCAGGAAGAGCAGTTATTCTGGATTGCCAATATTTTCAGATTATATCTCTAAGTTTCAGGAAAGCCAGGCATTGATGTATAGGGAGCTAACTTCTAAAAGCTGGTGCTAGAGCAAGTTCACCTTTTCCACCAAGGAGGACTTACAGTATTTGCTTATTCCCCCCAAATAAAGTAGTAAAGGTTTGAATTGGCGGTCACATAGACTCTTCTGCACTAAGTGTTTAGTTATTGTCCACGCTATATAGACTCTTACAGTAAAATAATATCATTTGTTTGTGGCCATACATTTAAGATACCTGTTGGTTCAGTTGAAAATGCATATGTATTTACATGGAGAGAGAAAGACAATCTGGTATCAAACATCCTGGCCACAACTTATATCTTGGCAGAAAGAATAGACCAATTTCCCCTGAAATCATTGGACATTTAGAAAGCACCCATGTACTGCCGTCTTGCACCGAGGGGTATTTGAGTATATGGAGGGATCTGAGAAAATGTCGAAAAATAGAACATGACCTATATTCTGACAGTCCGTTAGATGTGAATAGCCTCCATTTACTGCCATTGAATTCTATTCTGCTATGTGACGTTCATTAAAAAAACAGACATCACACAGCCATTAATCACTGTTGTGCGAATGAAGCTTTACTTTTCTTTGTTTTACTAACCTACCTGAGTATCTGAGACATCATTGGCCACATGCTCTGAATGAATGTGTTCCCTAAAGTTTAAGCTGAACACAACTCCCTTTGGAGATCACTTTGGAGCCACTTACCTGCCATTACAGTAGTAATGTGGGGCTATACGTGTGCTGTGCGGCTTACAATATAATTCCTGATAGTAGTAAGTGACAGCAGAAGTATCGTGACCCTGTAAAACCTAACCCTATCAGAGACACTTATAGTATAGAATAAACCTTCTGCCCTGAGGCTGATAGTGTGATGTGTTGTACAATATTGGTACAATATCTTTATTTGTTACCTCAGAACATAGGAATTGGATTATGGAACATAAAGACTCTTCTGGAGACAGTTTCAGGGCAGAGAGTAATATAGGTCAAATTAGAACAATTAAAGTTATCGGTGCGAGAACGGGACACACTGAACAGTGCAGAGCGGGATATAAATCACCCATAAAGATAATTACTTTTCCTATGGCTGGAAAATAAGCACAGTTCAGAGTAGTATGACATTCTAGAATGTGATTACACACACTGTATGCTTATCAGCCGGCTAGAAGGGATGTGGAATGGAGAGTCTAAGCACTGCCATTTCTTCATAAAATAGGAAACCATATGTTTATGGATTAATAGCAGACCACTGATATTTTCTTGATGGGATTTTCATCATCCAACTTTAATTTATGGTATGTTTGTACCTTTTCTCAGATTACCGCCCCTTAAACTCTCCAGTGCTTACCAGATAAGACTGCTGTTGAATTGGAATGAAATATATAAATTTATTCTTTGTTTTATATAAAGAATATACAGGAGTTTATCAAGACTGGCATTTTTCACCCCGGTTTTGAAAACCCCTTTCCCGGTGGAGAATGCACCTATAACAGAACAGATCAATAAAAGGTAGCACATATATTAACCCGTTTATGCCTAGAGTATTGGAACGGCAGCCTTGTGAGAATTGGGGGCACTGGGGGCGGGAAGCGCCCGGGAAGCGGAAGTACATGAAGCGCAAGAAAACTCACAGCCTGGCAGTGGTTTTGAGCAGTAGGATATAAATAATTCTCACGAGACTGCCGTTCCAATAATGGAACTCTAGGCATAAACAGGTTAAAGGAACATCATATGTATATAGCATTTAACACTATTAAACAAACTGTATCAGTTATGTAACAGATACATGTGAATAAAAGCTTACAACACCAATGGCCCAGGTGTTCTCCATTTCTTATGATATTACACCATAAATCACACTAATCTAACTCTATTTTTAAAGCATTGTCCTATATATTGCTCTATATATTATCCTCTATTCATTTAATATGCAGTCTACTTTATGTAGATTATAAAAGGAATTGCAAGGACATTACTCTGTTGTCTTATTAACTCAGAGATGATTGTTTATAATGAACATTTGATTTGCTGATACGGAAAAATTTATAAAATGATACATGTATGGCATACTTTGTGGTTGAATTGTTCTATTCAACAATTATAATGAAGACTAATAGCCTATGGATTGATTGATGGATGGATAGATAGAGTGAGAAGTTGATAGGCAGAGTGCTGGAATCTCACTATTTCTCCCCCTATATTATATATGTCTGGTCTAATGTGGATCTTGAGTAGGCCTCAGTGCCAGGTGCGAGTCCCGAGCCTTGTTACTGGGCCATAAGACCCAGCTGAGCCTGCACTTCAGGGCAGATCCTGGGAGGAGAGTAAGTACCTGCGTCTGTCCTGACACTATGAGTCTGCTGAGACAGTATTGTGCTCTTTTTGGTTGATTCGTGTGGCTGGTAGTAAGCCACACATACAGTTAGTATTTACTGTTAGCGCTCAGACGAGCAGGATTTCATTTCACACTGTTTTTGCCTGAAGTTAAGGATGTATTTTGTTTTGCTCATTTTTGTGCCTGATATGAAGGTTTATTTTCCTGTTTTTTATTGTTTTTTTTTGTTTTTTTTTTAATAAACCTGTTTGCTGCATTTTTGTGTTCCTGTCTTTGGTTGGGTCCGCACCATTGCTGCTACCGAGCTACCTGCCCCACGATAGATAGAAGCTTGGACTGGCCCACAGGTGAACAGATGAGTCCGCCAGTGACAGCTAGCTACTGTTGAAAATTAAATTTATGTCGGTGACATTTTAAGAATTTACGGAATGGGTGTCAGATAATATTTGCATATATCTGTATAGTGGGCGCCCAAAATGTATTCATTTTTGTTACATGTGTCACATCAACATATTCTGCAGCATTGTCATTCACTGTCCTCTATAGGGCTAACTACCTAAATTCCCTATTGGTATGACCTTTGAGTGTGGAAGGAAATCCACGCAAATACAGTGAGCATATACAAACGTCTTGTAGATGTTGCCCTTTGTCAGAATTTAACCCAGGACTCCAGTGCTGCAAGGCCATAGTGCTAACCAGTGAGCCTCTGTGCTTCTCTGGGATTTACTGGTGGGCTCTAGGCACTCCATTCTGATGAAGGATATAGACAGTAAATAGATTATATAGAAAAAGAAAGAAAGAAAGAAAGAAAGAAAGAAAGAAAGAAAGAAAGAAAGAAAGAAACAGCCCAGAGCCAATGACTGTATATCAAAGTCCCCTTGTTTTTTTCATATTGAAGTGCTGCCTATTTTTTTAGATAGATAGATAGATAGATAGATAGATAGATAGATAGATAGATAGATAGATGCATGGATGGATGGATGGATGGACGGACGCATAGATAGATAGATAGATAGATAGATAGATAGATAGATAGATAGATAGATAGATAGATAGATAGATAGTGGATGGACGCATAGATAGATAGATAGATAGATAGATAGATAGATAGATAGATAGATAGATAGATTGATCTTGATATTTGGCAGTTGTTCTAAACAACCAGACAGTAAAGCATGTGCTAGTAATAAAGTAGCTGATATGAATTCATGTTTAGTATGACAGGGTCATGAATAGCCTCTGTTGACCTTTGCTGATATTTCTAGATGCTGTATTATATAGGATGTTGCCAGGGTGCAGGATTGAGTAATCTGCATGGCAACTATTTCAGTTATAATTTGCCAAAATATATTATTGAACATTTATGATGAAAACTGACATCAAAATTGGAAGCAGCCGAAATAAATAATTTAAAAAAATAATAAATAGTAGTATTAAAAAATAATGAATGTTCCAATATTTCCTTGAAAGTGAAGCTCCACATAAAATCTACGTTATTTGCACTACTCACAAATCACTTATGGTCCAAGAACATAGAAAGTGTCCATTAGCAAGCAGTGTGCCTACAGTTCTGTATTATCGACCCATAAGTACCCCATATGACATTAAAGGATTCCCTCTTAATAGAGCATGTGATAAAACATGGCACAATCAATCCAATAGAAAAATAAGAGACTTCAACTTGCAGAATTGGTCAGTAGCAATAACATCCTATTATTGACCGTACAACATGGATTAGTATGGATTAGTAACTTAGTTATATTCTTTTACCTTTATGCATATTACCTAAATATCACACTGTAGAAATGATTTGGTTGATACTTATTCACATTACATAACCAGCAGGAACTCAAGTGCCCCCAGTCCAGGTGCCAAGAGCAGCATGGAGATGCTATTTGCGATGTCTGAATTCTATGAATGGAGAGAGAACAAAGGCTAAAATCACTTTAATGTCATTACCAGAATAAAGATACGCAATATGGCTTCCTTCTATTAAATTAGTAAGATATAGGGGACATCAGTAAGTTAGTAAGATATAGGGGACATCAGTAAATTAGTAAGATATAGGGGACATCAGTAAGTTAGTAAGATATAGGGGACAGATAGAAGGGAAGGCAGAGTCAGAGTACACGTAGGTTTCATTTCTTGTATGTAACTATGGAGACACGCAGGTCTGCATAAGAGATGTAGGCTAAGGGCTCGTTCACATCTGCGCCAGGTCTCCATTCATGCAGGTTTCCATTTCATGCACAAAACTGAGCAGAAGACGGAAACCTGCAGGACTCTTACACACCTATTCATTTGAATGGGTGAGAAAGATGTCCAGCCGTGAGCGCCGGTTTTATGCTCTCCGCCGCAAAACTGTTTTTTTAAAATCGGACACAGAGTCGGACATGCAGTACTCTGTCCGGTTTTGAAAAATTGGTTTCGCGTCAGAGTGCATAAAACGCTCACCGGCGCACACAGCTGGACCCAGTCTGACAGCTTTCCGTGCATGCAGAAGACGGAAAGCTCAGAACGGACTCCGAGCGCTAGTGTGAACCTAGCGTAAGGCGAGCCGCAGCCTAAAAACACTGTGGAAAAGACTTCAGCTGAAACGCATTCTGATTTTTTTCACATAACTGGACTTTCTATCCATATTATACCTACCATATATATATATATATATATATATATATATATATATATATATATATAGAAAATGCTGAGTTCAGACTGTTTTTTTGGTCTGGAATTTGAGGTGGAGGCCGCCTCAGATTTCGGACCAAAAAAACGGTAGCTGTGACTAGATCCTGGTGCAGTGCATCGGCATCCAGTCACGGTACTCCGCTCCGGATTAGGCCCAAATGAATGGGCCTAGTCGGGAGGAAGTGTCTTCAGGCGGACGTCCGAGGCTGAACCGGCCACGGCATCCACCTGAAGAATGAGCATGTCGCTTCTTTTTCCAGGAGCCAGAACAGACCGCTCGCGGAAAAAAGAAATGACTGGCTCCGATTGATTTCAATGGGAGATGTTTTTTTTGGTCAGGATTTTGAGGCGGATTCACATGGAGTTTTTTGGTCAGGAATTTGGTCAGGAATCTGCCTCAAAATCAGCCTCCAAATAAAGCCTCCCAATAGAACTCCATTAGGAGGCTTTTTTTGAAGGCTGATTTTGAGGCAGATTCAGAATCAAAATCAGCACAAAAAAACTCAGTGTGCACTGACCCTTAGTCTACAAAGGTAACCTCTGCGAATTTTCTGTGAAAATCGCTGTGGGAAAAACCACGTTGTGTTGTTGGCGTGTTTTTTCCCACAACGCTTTTTGCTGTGGCCTGCTACATTGGGCCTTAGCTTGGAAGAGATTGTATTTTCAGACCAATTAAATAGATTTTCATTTATGAAAATTAGTATTTTGTTACAGATTTGCTGCTTTGTACTCTCACCAAATTATAAGGGCGCCTGACACTACCTTAATATGTCATTGTTGCCTACACAAGTTGATCTGTTTCTAGAAGAAAAAAAACACAACTGTTCCCTTTCAGTGGTTTCTCATGTTAGAAAAGATTCTTTGAAAGATCTAAAAATAGATTCTATCAATGAAAGCAGTCAGCGGCGGCCCTACAGTCTGACTTCTACTGAGAGCGGGATTCTGCAGAAAAGTGCATGTGTTCATTTCAGGCATACTGCTTATAATGATACGCTATAAAGTAGAGCAGATTTTTTCAGCTGGTTTGCCATTAAAATAGGTCACAAAGCAACTTGAGACCATCTGACAAACGCAAGCATTTGTACATACACATGTAAATATCCCCAGGACTCCAATTAATTCTGAACTTACGTCTGCGGTACAGGTTGAAACAATGGTACATATATTTATGTCAGACATGTATTTCTTGGTCAAAGTAGTAAAATGATGGTGGGGATCATCTCATGTATGATCAGAAATGTTATGAAAGGCCCCATGTAGCAAAGTGCACCAAAAACAACGCTGCAAAGAAATGTTACGGAAACATTGCATTTTTTTCCGTAGTATTTTTCATTGCGTTTTTCTCTGCAGACTTTCTTCCTCTGTTACACCTATACAGAAAACCCCAGTGGATCCGCAGGTATAATTGACTTGCTGGGATTTGCAGCTTTTTTTCTGCAGAATTTGAATGGGATTAGCAAGAACCTTTTTTTTTTTTCTTGGTTGTAGCAAGAATCTTTTTATACCACTTTGCAGGTACTGTAAAAATACAGTCTCAGCCGCAGCAAAGACGCTGCATTTTCATTCAGCCTCAAAGCTATAAAAAGTTTGCGTGTATATAGATGAGATGCTCACCCAAATAAAATGAAAAAGGTATCTTTATTAGTACCAGGGTTAAAAACATAAACATTCAGACATTCACAAATGCGAGAGGGTCTATTCTGTATATCCACAATGTGCAAAACCATATGCCTCATGTAAAGTCAGTATCAATCGTATCTTACAAAATTCATGCCCTTATCGTTAATATACTGTATATCATAATGAGGGCTATACTATCTGTCACCTACACCTGACCTTCACTAGATAAAAGGATGTATATTTCCTTGTAAGAAATAGACAATAAACAAATCCATGTGAAGTCTCCATATGAGGCAATACGTATGATGAGGCTTCTCGTATGCACCTTGGTCATTATTGCTGCCTTATAAGCTTAAAAGCTTCCATGTAGATGTTATTTTAATTTTCTATGTCATTTAGTCCCTCTTTCTTTTTTATGAATTGTTTACTGTCTATTGACTTAAGGTAGAATGTTTGATAACTTTTATCAGGCTAGTGCAGGTTTTTGTTAAACCAAAGCCAGAGGTAGATCCAGAACAAAGAAGTATAAGGCTACATTCACATCTGGATGGGAGTCTCCATTTGCAGACTATGTAGCAGTCTGCGTCTAAAATTGCCAGATGAAACAGTTCTATAAGTTTTTTCTTCTGGCAATTTTATTTTAAAAGAACAAACCCCTGATGGACACCATTATGGCTAGTGAAGCTGGTGACCTCCCTGGTGATAGATGCTGTAGAGGTATGCCTATCTGTTGTTCTGGTCTTCCAATGGACCAAAAAAAATGGATAGGCCGACTTGGCGTGAAATCACCTCTGGCTTTGGTTAAAAACCTGAATCAAAAATTGGACTATAAAAAAATCTTGGTTTATTACTTGCTGCTCCTAAAGCAGATTGACTAAGAATCGCTTGGTTCTGGACTGTTTCTGGAGAACTGGGAATACTGGTAATCCTCATGTTCTTTGGCCTCCTCCCATTCTGAAATAAGTCTTTCTACCCACTGCCATTACTCGTTGATGATCTTTTACTTTTTTTTCTTTTTTTTTTAACAAATTGTTTGTGAATATTCTATTTGTGACATTCGTTTAGATTCCTGTATCCTGAGCTCTTAAAGAGGACCTTTCATGGGTTTGGGCACAGTTAGATATAGATATACTACTGGAAAGCCTACAGTGCACTGAATTCAGCGCACTGTGGGTAAAGAGCTATCGCTGCCAGTACCGTAGCTCTTTATAGTTAGAAGGGCGTTCCTGACAGTCAGTCAGGAACGTCCTTCTTCACAGCAGTGCCTATCGCGCTGTGCTGTGTGAGAGGGGAGGAACGCCCCCTCCACTCCTGATAATACTCATCTATGGAAGAGGACTGTGAGCAGAGGGAGGGGGCTGGACGTATGCCCTGGACATACGATGTACATGTATATCTCTACTGTACTCAGTTTAATGTATTTGTAAGGCTAGGTTCACATCTGAGTTGGAGTTTCTATAGGACTTTTCTCTCCGCTGGTTTCAGTATAAAACTGGAGAAAACCTGACACCTGGAAGACCCCATGATAGTTTATGGGGTCTGCGTATGTCCTTGGGTAACAGATTGTATTCCGCATCTCCTGGCTATCGGATGTAAGTCGAATGGCCTGCAGCGACATATGGGAATTTACATACATAGGAAAAGTTCTCTATTCTTAAGTCTGTGGAAGCCGGTATCTCCTTTATTGAGATGTTGCTATCTTCTTTGGATTGCTGTACAGACATCAGGGCCTGCATTCTCCCATTATACTATGGATATGCTGTTAATGTGCACCTCTGCCCTGGGGTTGAATCCAATGTAAATTCAATTGCTTTAATTCTTCAACCTGAAAGCAAGCAGTCTACAAAAAAATAAAAGTCTGACTTTCTAATCCTTTCTCACACAACTTGCCAAACAATTTAGATAAGTGCTAAAAAAAACTATATTGACTGTCCATTAACTCCTATAGTTCCTAGCTGTATGGGCGTATCAGGGTGAGCGCTTGTGAATCATTCCTCATTTGCTCATCTAACAGATAAAGTAGGTGAAAAAAATTAAACAATTAAGTCTCAGCAATGCTCCCTTGCAGTGGTAGTCAGTTGGTACAGACCATCTTTTTGTGTATATTGTACATGTCAGATATATAACAACTATATGCTATAAAGGAAAACCTGGACTGGACGTTTTATGGGATACTCTTGTATAAGAGAACGTAATTACGAACAGTATGCTGATGCATTACACGTGAAGGTATGCCAGAAGAACACTCTTATAGAATAAATTTGGTTCCTTATAGGGTATGGATAAAGTAGATACACTGTTTCTGGTATACAAGGCATGAAAAGTCACATTTTTTGTAAAAAAACAGGTCATATTTTTTGTGCAAATGTTGCAACTTTCTTTCATTTGTTGACATAGTTCTTTGAGTGCGTTTACATGTACGTCCCTACTGTCAGTTTCCCTCTGGCATGGTACACATAAGTCAGAGGGAAACTGGTGTCAGAATGGATCCTATACACTGGCGTAAATACCAGGTTAACCGCAGTAACCGTGCCACAGAGTCCTGGACATTAGGGGGGCCCTTGATGTTTTTTTAAAAAAAAATAGGCTGTTATCTGCTGGAGTAACCCCAGCAGGTAACAGGCCCTGTTTACTTTCCAATCCTCGTTCCGGCTCACGGATGCTGGTGCTTCCCCTTCTGTGGAAGCGGCTGTGAGCAGGAGCAGTCTTTTCAGACTCCAGAGTATAATGACCGGAGACCCAGGGGAGGGGGGCCCCATTTCAAATGTTCACCTTGAGGTCCAGCCATTCCTAATTCCACCACTGATCCCATAATTTTCTATGGGATCAGTTCTAGCGCAAGAGGTATTGGTTCAGTCACCAGATCTGTGCCTCCGCCACTATGTCCTGATGCATAAAATCATAAAATTCAAAGAGGGTGTCCTTTGTTTTTCTTATGACACTATAGAAGAAAAGTGTGGAAATACACATTGTCTTTTTGCGTTTTTGATACAATGTTCTGCCGTAACATTTTACACAAGGTACTTTGTTGACAAATTTCCGAAGAAATTAAATTATAATAAAAAAAGAAAAGGACACTACAAAAGCTTACGGCATATCTCATGTTCAAGACTACTAATAATGTATGAGGAACAATATAAAGCTAAAGTGATCTGTTCCTGTCTAAAAAATACAAAAAAAATGTAGATATCTATGGAATTCTAAAAAAATTCATTCCCAGGACAGTGTTCTTAACGCCTCATTTTTGATGTCTTGTATAGCTAATTTTTATCTATTTTCTTGTGTCGTACTTTAATTACATTTAAAGGCTTCACATTGAAAACTGATGAAGGAAAAAGATAGCAAGTACTTTATTTACTCTAAAACAGGAATAGATGCCAGAAGACAGAACGTCAGTAAATACCAACATTCGTCATCTGAGAGCAGAACTGCAGTGACTTTCTTCATTCAGTCCACAAAGCCATTACTAGGCAGAACTTATCTTCACTTAATTGTCCCTTAGTTCACTTTTCTTTACTACAATTATCATTTTCCATTAAGGAAAAAAGAAACAATGGCAAGCGTAGGGGAAAGGTCTTCATTTCTTCTAACTATTTGTCTTCACATTTTACGTGTTTCCAGCCGAATACAGATATTAATTTGTCAGGCCCAAAATCTTGAGCTTAAAAAAATACTGCAGTAGATAAATCTGTCTATTTATATGGCTATAGCGCGACATGATGGATGTACTGTAAGTGCACAAAACCTATGGTGTAGTGAATTATGTATTTTATTTTAGAGTATTATTAAGATATGAATGTAGAAAAGAAATAATGTTTGTTCTTTGTTTACCCCTTCCTGATGTTTTCTGTTTTCTTCCCAGTCTTTCAAGGGCCATAACTTTTGGACTTTTCCATTAACCACTTCCGGACCGCCCATAGACTATAAACGTCCGGGAAGTGGTTGCCTAGTTCTGACAGGACGTACCGGTACGTCCAGTCAGAACACAGTAGCTGCATGGAGATTGTGCAGCTGCTTAAGCTGGGAGCCGGCTGTAAGGTTTATTCCCTTCCCTGCCTACTCGATCGCTGTATATACAATGAGCGCTGTATACACAGCTATGGGCGCCGCCATGATGCGGCCGCCCTCTGACCCGGCGGTCACATGATCCGCCGGGCTCAGTGTCATACAAGAGCTGCTGGGTCCTACAGGACCAAGACCAGCTCTGTAAGTATAAAGAACAGTGTGCAGGAGGCTGGATTCCTCCTGCAACTGAGGCTAAATGTAGCAGCCTCAGTTATAGGGAAAATCAGCCTCCCTAACAAAAAAAAGTGATCAGATGTCTGCAAAGGTCTCTTATGACCTTATGGGGACACAATCTGAAAAAAAAAATAAAAACAAAATATAATAAAAAAGTTACAAAAATGAAAATAAAATAATATAAATAATACGCTAATAAAACGCTGTTTTTAAAGGTTATAGCCCCACCCCCGACAACACCATACAAAATAAAAATTACCGTAATGGAGAGGAAAAACTATTTTATAAAGTTTTTCAGTAGCACTTTGTGTTATTAAATACAAAAAAAATTAATAAAGTGAAAACCAGACTCAATTTCCCTCCTATTATGTTTATATTTTCCCAGATATAAAAAAAAAAATGAAAACACATTCGAAAATAAAAAACAACATAAAAATAAAGCCCTATGTGTCCCTGAAAAAAGACACAGAAATTAGTTGAATGAGACATACGAGAAAAATGTTACAGCCCTCAAAACTGCACATACAAAAAAAACCAAAAAGGTGTCTGGTCCTGGACCACAAATTGGCCCGGTACTGAAGTGGTTAATATAGATTTATGAGGGCTTACTGTTGGTGGGATACGTTTTATTTTATAATGGTACCTTGTAGGGGGAGCTTCATCACTTTCCAATGATGCCTTCCTTATTCTGCATTGAAGCTCCATTTTCATGAAAATTGATATTTTATTCTTTAGGGGCTTCTCTTTTTGCTCTAGATAATCTCCCTTGGACCAGAGTCATCTCCGAAATCTGCTGGCAGAGCTCAGCTATGAAACACAAATGGAACCCGCCATATATGTCTGGACACAGCCATGAAACTTGCTCCATATTTCCCCCATGTTTTCTCTTCCAACTTGAAAAAACTTCCATGAGGCAGCCATGTTGAGGATACACATGTTGTCCTTGTATTGCTTGTATAGATAGTGCAGCAGAGGATTGTGCTTTACATAGGCTGAAATTAATGGAAGTCAATTGATAAAAATACAATTATTATAATGATACATTATTTCAGTCTTCAGGAAGTGGTGGAGTGCAGAGCCCACCCTCAGAGGGAAGGGAGTGACAGGGAAATACATTCAGTGCCTTGTGTATAGCATTTTTGTATATAGTGTACTTGCAATCTTGTCATATCTAGACTGCCAGCAGTATAAAAGAACTGTCATTAAATCGCCCACCTTCTAATAATAATGACAGCAAAGCTGACAAGTGAGCCATAGAAAACAGGAAACTTCATGCTATTGTATGTGCTCAAGTTACCAAGTTTTTTTTATATGTGGATGAGTGGGCCTTTAAAAAGTAAATGTCTCACAGAAGACTAAAGCTTGATCATTCAGAATGAAGACTTTACTTTCTGCATTGGACATTTCCCCTACTCCTCCCTGATAGGCAGGTCACATCTACATGTAGCACTAGCTCATAGTAGTCCTTATCATCATCATCAACTGTTTCTTCTCCACCTCTTACACATCAATGTCAGTGATCCATAAGGAAATGTATGTCCAGGAAACAGAAATATGCACCCAGTCATTCACCGATTCTGCAACTTAACTCACACCTAGCCGAGCTGCTGGAGGTGCAGTCACTGCCATACCACTTAGCGGATCTCACTGTGTGTCCACAACTGATGGCAAAGCTGTCCCTGCTTTATATTGCCATGTGTCGGAGAATGTGGGCCTTCCCTTGGATATGTATGTCTGGGGGAAATGTCAATACCACTGTCAACACTGGAGCAGTAATTATGGACAAGGACAATATATGACATTCATAGTCCACTAGGTCAATATCCAGAAACACAACAAGGTAAGGTGCTAGTTCCACCCAATTGTATAGGTCCAGTTCCAAAACCATGCAGGGCCCATCCACCTCCTCTCTAGTCTGTTTCCCATCACCGTCATCATCAGGGCAACTCGTTGCTACAACTCCTCCTCAGTTTCAATGTCATCACCCTATGACGATTGACGCTAGGTTCACATTAGCATTCGGGTCTCCATTCTGAGCTTTCCTTCTTCTGCATGCAGAAGACAGAAAGCTGTCAGAGCGGGTCCGGCTGTGAGCGGTGGTGAGCGTTTTATGCTCTCCACCGCGAAACCGTTTTTTTAAAACCGGACACAGAGTACTGCATGTCCGACTCTGTGTCTGAGTTTAAAAAACCGGTTTCGCAGCGGAGAGCATAAAACGCTCACCGCCGCTCACGGCCGGACATCTTTCAATCCCAGTCAAATGAATGGGTGAGAAAGAATCCTGCAGGTTTCCGTCTCCTGCCTCTGTTTTGTGCAGGGAACGGAAACCTGTAGAATGGAGACCGGGTGCAGATGTAAACAAGCCCTGAGGAGGATGAGGATCTGGTTCAGGGTCATTATGTTGGAGGAACTTGGACAGCTAGACTGGAAGAGGAGAAGAAGGAAAACTCTCCTTTGTATACAGAGGTGGCACTTGATATTTCACAGGTACACACAGTGGAGGAAGCTGACCTTTATTTCTTCTAAGATGATGATGATGATGACCATAGTGGACAAGAACATCAACCATGGCAGGTCCTTGGGTCCAAGCATACATTTGCAAGAATGGCAAGCTGTATGCTTCACTGCTTACACAGCGTCAAGTGCACTATTAGCCTCAAGAACAGGGATGAATAGTGAATGGCTATAAAGGCAAAAGAGGGGAATTCATCTCTCCATCCCATAGGGAAGAAAAAAGGTGAATATTATCAGATTAACCTGTATACCCAGCTCACTGCAGCATTAAGGAAGACAACTCTAACTACCAGTTGCACGCTTACCCAAATGGCCTCCGCCTGCTCCCAGTCCACCTCACTCAGCCAGTGCTCCACTTCCTCTACCAATCACACAGTTCTAATTGTCAGGACGAATAAAAGCATCAGCATTAGAGATGAGCGAGTAGTATTCTATCGAATACCTCCCCTGCATAGTTATTGGTGTAAAAAAGCGCCAGGGAAGGTGGGAGGGGCATCAAATTTTTACTGCGTTTACCGCGTGGTATTCGACCGATTACACCAATAACTATCGAATACTACTCTCTCATCTCTAATCAGCATCAGCA
The DNA here is from genome assembly GCF_031893055.1 of Leptodactylus fuscus. Classification (NCBI taxonomy): domain Eukaryota; kingdom Metazoa; phylum Chordata; class Amphibia; order Anura; family Leptodactylidae; genus Leptodactylus; species Leptodactylus fuscus. The sequence continues at coordinate 164,226,582 of NC_134268.1, read as the reverse complement.
GACGGGCCTAATATAGTACCTGAAAGATGATAAACCAGACATTCCCTAGCTTGTAGTGCCAACTGAAACCAGAACAAGCAACTGCCACCCACCGGCTGCAGCAGCAGGTACAGTCATACCTAAAGTGCACCTCTATCCCAGCAGATAACTGTAACCCCATGGAATTCTGGGATAATAGGTTGGAGCAATAGAAGTAGCTGGGCCAGTTTGCCATGGGAGTTTTATCTTGACTGGCCTCAAGCGTAATGGCTGATAGGGTGTTCACTGATGCTGGTGGTGTACGAAACTGTTCATAGCTAGCGTGGAAGAAATGACTTTTGTTAAAATGAATCAGGCATGGATCTATGAAGATTTTCAAACATGGAATAGTGATGTCACCCTCTCCCTTTATCATCATGTTCCATTTACTGTAATGCCGCAGATGCTGCCTGCTACTCCTAACAGCTACTACCATTGCCACCACCGAGCCAGCCATGTCCTGCGGCCCGATCCATCATGTTATGCCCTGCTGCTCTGCCACACATGTTGTCGCAGCTACCGCCACTACAGCTCAGCCAAACATATCCTGTAGCCCGATCCATCATATTAAGCCTTGCTGTACTGCCACATATGTTGCCACTAGAGATGAGCGAGTACTATTCGAAACTCCCGTTTCGAATAGCACGCACCCATAGGAATGAATGGACGCAGCCGGTATGCAGGGGGTTAAATGGCCGGCCTCCGGCAAAGTTAGCGTGGCGGCCGCTTCCATTCATTCTTATAGGTGCGTGCTATTCGAAACGGCTGTTTCGAATAGTACTCGCTCATCTCTACCTATCACCAATGTCACTGCTTAGCCAGACATATCCTGTAGCCCGATCCATCACATTCCACACTGTTGGTGCCAGTTTGACTGACTGTTGTTCACTCCCTTCTCCTGAATTACAAGGCCTTCATGCCTAACCAACAGAGTATTCATGTGCATAAGGCAGGGGGTCAAGAAGAATAGCTGTCATTTATTGAAGGTGTATGGCCAGCTTTATGCTCTAGAAGTGTCCATTGTTTCCCCCAGGCTAATGGTTGTTGATACGTAGTAGGTGAACATTTTATTTTTGTTCTAACAATTTTTTTTTTTCTAGATAGTCTAATCATAGGAATGGCACAGTGAATGTTTTTCATAAAATTGATCTTAACTAGAGATGAGCGAACAGTGTTCTATCGAACACATGTTCGATCGGATATCAGGGTGTTCGCCATGTTCGAATCGAATCGAACACCGCGTGGTAAAGTGCGCCAAAATTCGATTCCCCTCCCACCTTCCCTGGCGCCTTTTTTGCACCAATAACAGCGCAGGGGAGGTGGGACAGGAACTACGACACCGGGGGCATTGAAAAAAATTGGAAAAAGTCATTGGCTGCCGAAATCAGGTGACCTCCATTTTAGACGAATAGTGGATTTCAAATCCGGGTCATATGAGAATGTGAACTTTGTGACTATGAGACAGGGATAGCTGTACAGGCAGGGATAGCTAGGGATAACCTTTATTTAGGGGGGAATGTTATTAAAAATAACTTTTTGGGGCTCTATCGGGTGTGTAATTGTGATTTTTGTGAGATAAACTTTTTCCCATAGGGATGCATTGGCCAGCGCTGACTGGCCGAATTCCGTACTCTGGCCAATCAGCGCTGGCCAATGCATTCTATTAGCTTGATGAAGCAGAGTGTGCACAAGGGTTCAAGCGCACCCTCGGCTCTGATGTAGCAGAGCCGAGGCTGCACAAGGGTTCAAGCGCACCCTCGGCTCTGATGTAGGAGAGCCGAGGGTGCGCTTGAACCCTTGTGCACACTCTGCTTCATCAAGCTAATAGAATGCATTGGCCAGCGCTGATTGGCCAATGCATTCTATTAGCCCGATGAAGTAGAGCTGAATGTGTGTGCTAAGCACACACATTCAGCTCTACTTCATCGGGCTAATAGAATGCATTGGCAAGCGCTGATTGGCCAGAGTACGGAATTCGGCCAATCAGCGCTGGCTCTGCTGGAGGAGGCGGAGTCTAAGATCGCTCCACACCAGTCTCCATTCAGGTCCGACCTTAGACTCCGCCTCCTCCAGCAGAGCCAGCGCTGATTGGCCGAATTCCGTACTCTGGCCAATCAGCACTGGCTAATGCATTGTATTGGCGTGATGAAGCAGTGCTGAATGTGTGTGCTTAGCTTAGCACACACATTCAGCTCTACTTCATCGGGCTAATAGAATGCATTGGCCAATCAGCGCTGGCCAATGCATTCTATTAGCGTGAACTGAGTTTGCACAGGGGTTCTAGTGCACCCTCGGCTCTGCTACATCAGATTGCTACATCTGATGTAGCAGTGCCGAGTGTGCATCAGATGTGTAGTTGAGCAAAACTGACTCAGCACTGCTAAGTCTCTGCATTCGCATAGGAATGCATTGGCCAGCCTTCGGCCAATCAGCGCTGGCTCTGCCGGAGGAGGCGGAGTCTAAGGTCGGACCTGAATGGAGACTGGTGTGCGAGCGATCTTAGACTCCGCCTCCTCCAGCAGAGCCAGCGCTGATTGGTCGAGTTCCGTACTCTGGCCAATCAGCACTGGCCAATGCATTTCTATGGGGAAAAGTTAGCTTGCGAAAATCGCAAACTGACAGGGATTTCCATGAAATAAAGTGACTTTTATGCCCCCAGACATGCTTCCCCTGCTGTCCCAGTGTCATTCCAGGGTGTTGGTATCATTTCCTGGGGTGTCATAGTGGACTTGGTGACCCTCCAGACACGAATTTGGGTTTCCCCCTTAACGAGTTTATGTTCCCCATAGACTATGATGGGGTTCGAAACCCATTCGAACACTCGAACAGTGAGCGGCTGTTCGAATCGAATTTCGAACCTCGAACATTTTAGTGTTCGCTCATCTCTAATCTTAACCTACAACTTGCAGAGATAAAGGTTTTGTACAAAGACTCCAATAGAAACACCACCTATATATTGTAAGAAGGAATCACCAAAGATATTTCATTTTTTGTCATATTCAATCCAGCTGCTTCTACAGAAACAGAAGACGGAATGTTTTTCCGTTTTTTTTTCTTCCTATTTAGTCAAATGGGCTGAGATGACAGAGAAGATTTATCTTGCCATTAATTGTGCTGCATAAGCTATTAACAAACAAGAAGCATTATTTTATGAATGGAAAAAGGGAAATGAAAAATTAATGATAATGTCTCCCAGATGCTTTATTAAATAGGTTATGTGCTTTAGAGGATTGAGAAGAGGACAGGAAGTCTCTTCCAGGGTATTTTAAAGCAGCAAATGTTTATCGGGAGAACAACAAGAAAAGATTCTGGTAAAGGCTTCAACTTTCTTTAGTTTTTCATGTTAGAAATAGGAGATTGTGAGGTTGAGGTTGTGCTTTTATTTGCTTCCTTTTCATATGGATGGATTGAAAATCATATTCACTAACTATATGCGTGTATTATAACAAACAACACTTAGCATAAAACATAACTTTTAATGTCAAATATGGTCAGCTAAAATCTTTCAACGGTATAGCTAGGGCTAAAATTAGAATACATAAGTCAATAAGAAAAGTAGGGAACACTATAGAGATATAGCTTTTTGCAATGTTCCTAGATACTGCAGGGTAGTTCAGCTTAGGGGAGTGATAATCACAACTTAACAGGTGACGGTTAGCACTAAATAGGTGCCTAGATGATGATAATCTCACTGATACTGTAGCTGATAACAATGTTGTATAGAGTAAATACCTTCTTCCCCCATACTGTTTTGATGCTGTTCACACTGCCCTAAAGCGTCCACTCAATAGCAAAGTTAACCTGACACCTAAACATATAACTAGTGTCCCTGTCCATTTGATAAATATGCCATTCTATAGGGTTCACACTAGATATGCTGTAAATAATTAATCTCTCTACGCGTTTCGATTACATATTCTCATCAGGAGAGGATAAGGAAAAATAATAAAGAAAGAAGATGTTGCGGTAAAAACCGCATTTCCCGGTTCCCCGATGGTGGGAGCCAGTACTCAGTGTCAGGTTAACTTTGCTATTGAGTGGACGCTTTAGGGCAGTGTGAACAGCATCAAAACAGTAGGGGGGAAGAAGGTATTTACTCTATACAACATTGTTATCAGCTACAGTATCAGTAAGATTATCGTCATCTAGGCACCTATTTAGTGCTAACCGTCACCTGTTAAGTTGTGATTATCACTCCCCTAAGCTGAACTACCCTGCAGTATCTAGGAACATTGCAAAAAGCTATATCTCTATAGTGTTCCCTACTTTTCTTATTGAGTTATGTATTCTAATTTTAGCCCTAGCTATACCGTTGAAAGATTTTAGCTGACCATATTTGACATTAAAAGTTATGTTTTATGCTAAGTGTTGTTTGTTATAAGAGAAAGTGTAGCAGTCAGTGCCCATTGAGATTGAGTATATGCGTGTATATCATACTCAATTCCCAATGGGCCATGCATCGCATGGCAGGACATGTATGGGTGTTGGTTTGCATATACACCAAGCATATGGCTGACCAATCAATCTTGGAACCAGGCACGGTATTTAATATGGCAGAACACTCCTATGCAAAGTCAATCAGCTGCTTCTAAGGCCAGCAGTATATTATCATGTATTAAACAGGACAAAGACTGAGAGGACAGGCGATATTACCACTTTCTAAAACATTGGGGTGGCTCCCATCTGAAATATGCAGTTCACTTCTGGGCACCAGTTCATAATAAAGATGTCCTAGAGATGCAACAATGGATAGCCATAAAGTGGAGGAGCTCAGTTATGAGGCAAGATTAACTCTTTCCCAACTTACGTCGTACTATTACAGTGGATGTCAGATCTTTAACATAGCGGAATTGCCATGAGGACCTGGTGGGTATGCCCGCAATCAGTGTTCACGCTGATCCCTGGCATCAAATCTACATATGCCTCGGTCAAATGTGACTTAGGCATTTACTTACCATCTTTATGACGATCACTGTCTCCTGAAACAAGATCCAGGCAATCCGTACAGCTAGGAGCCTGTAATAGAACGCTATGGATTTTACAATAGCCTGCAATACAATGCATGAGTATCCAAAACAGGAGAAGTGGCAGTATTTTCTACATATCTGCAAAATGAAAACCAAAACGTTACATCAGCACTCCTAGCACCGAGAGCATTACTGCAAATACCTACTGCATATAAGGATACATGAATATGAGGTATAGGTGTTTACATTTTCATCAAATTGTAACTGTAAGTCCACCTGCCCCGCCAACAAGCCCTCTGTTAGGTGGGTCCCTACACTAAATAACTAGCCTCTCATAGGGCCTTGGTCTCCCATGAATTTAAGGCAAATGCCATATCATGTCCTGCATATATCACCAGCAGCCTCCTCTCTTTGGACCTATGGCCTCTTGTTCATAGTGTTTGGCAGTGCTGACTAACTTGTCAGTTCTCTGTATATCTTTCCTCTCTATAGAATTAACCACTGGTTAAAAACATGACCAACGCTGCACCATGTGAACACAGCCATAGAGTGCTCCTTTAATGTTCTGAAAACTGTCACTCAAATAACTTAACAGCCAGCACTTGTTCAGAGTCCCGTGTTAACAATAATTACAGTAGTATGTGAAAATTGTTCCCTTTTATTATTTCTGTGTTTCTCTTTTTGCAATGTCGGAAATTGCTAATACCAGAGGTTCCCATGGCCACCTCGGCAATAGAGCAGGTAAAGCTTACATTTCCTCTCTCATTAAGTACTGCTCTTAAGATGTTAAACACTCTGCTCAAATAAATGCTTATAATTGATATATAAATGGGCCACGGTTTCTATTGCCGTAAAATGAATAGATCATGTTCAGTGCGCAGTTTCTAAGTTCCCGTGCATCCTCAATCCATTAGCTGCAATTATATTTTGATTACCGTCATCACCTGAATTCTCTCGCTGAATTTTTTTAATGCAGCAGTTACAACATGAAAAGTAGGACATACGCCTTATCCGTACTTTATTATTTCTAATGGGATAGAACAAGGCCAAACGTGGAAAAGTCTATAGCAGCCACTTACACAATTTCACCCGTGTTATTTTCTATACATACATATAATGTTCAGCTTTCCATAAATGTCCCTCCCAGTAGCACTCGGGGAAATAACCTTGTTATTGACATAGTGCTTGACCTACAAAGGATGCTTCTGTTCTGATTGATATATTTGTCTTTGATGGTATCCACTAACAAGCAATGTGAGAATCAACATGCTCAATACTGAATAAGCTGCATTATCGCCAGTATTTGATTTCAGCAGTTCTGTTTCCTGTCTGTCATTAACCATCACTCTGCCATATGGACGCTATCACTAACACAGCATGTACTATATACTTCTTTTCTATGCTAATTGGTAATTAATACAACTATTCATTAGAAAAGGATACAATGCTTGTATAATCTCATACTAAACTTTTGTAAAGCCTACGTTATGCTTTATGTGAAAGCTGGGATATGAAATATAAAAAGATATAAAAACATCGACATATATCTATAAATATCCAGTACCTCTACAATATTACATATGAGCAGGGGCGTAACTACCAGTGTGCCACAAGGCCTGGGAGATTAGGGGGCTTGGCGAGCCCTTGATGTTTTTGTTGTTTTTTTTAATATGCCATTATCTGATGGAGTAACTCCAGCAGGTAACGGACCCTATTTACTACCAATCCTCACTCATACTCACGGCCGCCGGGGCTTCCCCTTCTGTGGAAGCAGCTGTGATCAGTAACTGAGGCCGTGGGCCCGCAAACCCCACAAACACTGCTATCATTATACTCGGGGGGGGTGTCTTTTCAGACCACCGAGTATAACGATCAGAGGACCAGAAGAGGTGAGGGAACATAAAAAACACTGTTACTTACTAGAGATGAGCGAACACTAAAATGTTCGAGGTTCGAAATTCGATTCGAACAGCCGCTCAATGTTCGTGTGTTCGAACGGGTTTCGAACCCCATTATAGTCTATGGGGAACAGATACTCGTTAAGGGGGAAACCCAAATCCGTGTCTGGAGGGTCACCAAGTCCACTATGACACCCCAGGAAATGATGCCAACACCTCTGGAATGACACTGGGACAGCAGGGGAAGCATGTCTGGGGGCATCTAACACACCAAAGACCCTCTATTACCCCAACATCACAGCCTAACAACTACACACTTTACACACTCAATACCACCTCTCTGACAGTAGGAAAACACCTTGAAACATGTGTATTTGGCACTTGCAGTGAGGAGAGCTTGTCACCAGCAGTGAATTTGGCCCTTGTAGTAAGTTGAGGTTGGCACCAACATTTGTTTTGAAAATCAGGGTGGATTGAGCCTCTAACCAGCAGAGTTTGGGCAAATTCATGGTGGAGGGAGCCTCTAAAAACCCCAGTTTGGACCAATTCATGGTGGAGGGAGACTCTAAAAACCCCAGTTTGGACCAATTCATGGTGGAGGGAGACTCTAAAAACCCCAGTTTGGACCAATTCATGGTGGAGGGAGCCTCTAAAAACCCCAGTTTGGACCAATTCATGGTGGAGGGAGCCTCTAACCAGCCCAGTTTGGACCAATTAATGGTGGAGGGAGCCTCTAAACAGCCAAGTTTTGGGAAATTCATGGTGGAGGGAGCCTCTAACCAGCCCAGTTTGGACCAATTCATGGTGGAGGGAGCCTCTAAACAGCCCAGTTTGGGCAAATTCATGGTGGAGGGAGCCTCTAACCAGCCCAGTTTGGACCAATTAATGGTGGAGGGAGCCTCTAAACAGCCCAGTTTGGACCAATTAATGGTGGAGGGAGCCTCTAACCAGCCCAGTTTGGACCAATTAATGGTGGAGGGAGCCTCTAACCAGCCCAGTTTGGACCAATTAATGGTGGAGGGAGCCTCTAACCAGCCCAGTTTGGACCAATTAATGGTGGAGGGAGCCTCTAAACAGCCCAGTTTGGACCAATTAATGGTGGAGGGAGCCTCTAACCAGCCCAGTTTGGACCAATTAATGGTGGAGGGAGCCTCTAACCAGCCCAGTTTGGACCAATTAATGGTGGAGGGAGCCTCTAACCAGCCCAGTTTGGACCAATTAATGGTGGAGGGAGCCTCTAAACAGCCAAGTTTTGGGAAATTCATGGTGGAGGGAGCCTCTAACCAGCCCAGTTTGGACCAATTCATGGTGGAGGGAGCCTCTAAACAGCCCAGTTTGGGCAAATTCATGGTGGAGGGAGCCTCTAAAAAACCCAGTTTGGACCAATTCATGGTGGAGGGAGCCTCTAATTAGCCCAGTTTGGACCAATTAATTGTGGAGGGAGCCTCTAACCAGCCCAGTTTGGACCAATTAATGGTGGAGGGAGCCTCTAACCACCCCAGTTTGGGCAAATTCATGGTGGAGGGAGCCTCTAACCAGCCCAGTTTGGACCAATTAATGGTGGAGGGAGCCTCTAAACAGCCAAGTTTTGGGAAATTCATGGTGGAGGGAGCCTCTAACCAGCCCAGTTTGGGCAAATTCATGGTGGAGGGAGCCTCTAACCAGCCCAGTTTGGACCAATTAATGGTGGAGGGAGCCTCTAACCAGCCCAGTTTGGACCAATTAATGGTGGAGGGAGCCTCTAAACAGCCAAGTTTTGGGAAATTCATGGTGGAGGGAGCCTCTAACCAGCCCAGTTTGGACCAATTCATGGTGGAGGGAGCCTCTAAACAGCCCAGTTTGGGCAAATTCATGGTGGAGGGAGCCTCTAAAAAACCCAGTTTGGACCAATTCATGGTGGAGGGAGCCTCTAATTAGCCCAGTTTGGACCAATTAATTGTGGAGGGAGCCTCTAACCAGCCCAGTTTGGACCAATTAATGGTGGAGGGAGCCTCTAACCACCCCAGTTTGGACCAATTCATGGTGGAGGGAGCCTCTAACCAGCCCAGTTTGGACCAATTAATGGTGGAGGGAGCCTCTAAACAGCCAAGTTTTGGGAAATTCATGGTGGAGGGAGCCTCTAACCAGCCCAGTTTGGACCAATTCATGGTGGAGGGAGCCTCTAAACAGCCCAGTTTGGGCAAATTCATGGTGGAGGGAGCCTCTAACCAGCCCAGTTTGGACCAATTAATGGTGGAGGGAGCCTCTAAACAGCCAAGTTTTGGGAAATTCATGGTGGAGGGAGCCTCTAACCAGCCCAGTTTGGACCAATTCATGGTGGAGGGAGCCTCTAAACAGCCAAGTTTTGGGAAATTCATGGTGGAGGGAGCCTCTAAAAAACCCAGTTTGGACCAATTCATGGTGGAGGGAGCCTCTAATTAGCCCAGTTTGGACCAATTAATTGTGGAGGGAGCCTCTAACCAGCCCAGTTTGGACCAATTAATGGTGGAGGGAGCCTCTAACCACCCCAGTTTGGGCAAATTCATGGTGGAGGGAGCCTCTAACCAGCCCAGTTTGGACCAATTAATGGTGGAGGGAGCCTCTAAACAGCCAAGTTTTGGGAAATTCATGGTGGAGGGAGCCTCTAACCAGCCCAGTTTGGACCAATTCATGGTGGAGGGAGCCTCTAAACAGCCCAGTTTGGGCAAATTCATGGTGGAGGGAGCCTCTAAACAGCCCAGTTTGGGCAAATTCATGGTGGAGGGAGCCTCTAACCAGCCCAGTTTGGACCAATTAATGGTGGAGGGAGCCTCTAAACAGCCAAGTTTTGGGAAATTCATGGTGGAGGGAGCCTCTAACCAGCCCAGTTTGGACCAATTAATGGTGGAGGGAGCCTCTAACCAGCCCAGTTTGGACCAATTAATGGTGGAGGGAGCCTCTAACCAGCCCAGTTTGGACCAATTAATGGTGGAGGGAGCCTCTAAACAGCCAAGTTTTGGGAAATTCATGGTGGAGGGAGCCTCTAACCAGCCCAGTTTGGACCAATTCATGGTGGAGGGAGCCTCTAAACAGCCCAGTTTGGGCAAATTCATGGTGGAGGGAGCCTCTAAAAAACCCAGTTTGGACCAATTCATGGTGGAGGGAGCCTCTAATTAGCCCAGTTTGGACCAATTAATTGTGGAGGGAGCCTCTAACCAGCCCAGTTTGGACCAATTAATGGTGGAGGGAGCCTCTAAAAAACCCAGTTTGGACCAATTCATGGTGGAGGGAGCCTCTAATTAGCCCAGTTTGGACCAATTAATTGTGGAGGGAGCCTCTAACCAGCCCAGTTTGGACCAATTAATGGTGGAGGGAGCCTCTAACCACCCCAGTTTGGACCAATTCATGGTGGAGGGAGCCTCTAACCACCCCAGTTTGGACCAATTCATGGTGGAGGGAGCCTCTAAACAGCCCAGTTTGGGCAAATTCATGGTGGAGGGAGCCTCTAACCAGCCCAGTTTGGACCAATTAATGGTGGAGGGAGCCTCTAAACAGCCCAGTTTGGGCAAATTCATGGTGGAGGGAGCCTCTAACCAGCCCAGTTTGGACCAATTAATGGTGGAGGGAGCCTCTAAACAGCCAAGTTTTGGGAAATTCATGGTGGAGGGAGCCTCTAACCAGCCCAGTTTGGACCAATTAATGGTGGAGGGAGCCTCTAACCACCCCAGTTTGGGCAAATTCATGGTGGAGGGAGCCTCTAACCAGCCCAGTTTGGACCAATTAATGGTGGAGGGAGCCTCTAAACAGCCCAGTTTGGGCAAATTCATGGTGGAGGGAGCCTCTAAACAGCCAAGTTTTGGGAAATTCATGGTGGAGGGAGCCTCTAACCAGCCCAGTTTGGACCAATTCATGGTGGAGGGAGCCTCTAAACAGCCCAGTTTGGGCAAATTCATGGTGGAGGGAGCCTCTAAAAAACCCAGTTTGGACCAATTCATGGTGGAGGGAGCCTCTAATTAGCCCAGTTTGGACCAATTAATTGTGGAGGGAGCCTCTAACCAGCCCAGTTTGGACCAATTAATGGTGGAGGGAGCCTCTAAAAAACCCAGTTTGGACCAATTCATGGTGGAGGGAGCCTCTAATTAGCCCAGTTTGGACCAATTAATTGTGGAGGGAGCCTCTAACCAGCCCAGTTTGGACCAATTAATGGTGGAGGGAGCCTCTAACCACCCCAGTTTGGACCAATTCATGGTGGAGGGAGCCTCTAACCACCCCAGTTTGGACCAATTCATGGTGGAGGGAGCCTCTAAACAGCCCAGTTTGGGCAAATTCATGGTGGAGGGAGCCTCTAACCAGCAGAGTTGGTGGAAATCAGGGTGGAGGGAGCCTCTAACCAGCAGAGTTGGGGGAAATCAGGGTGGAGGGAGCCTAGTATTAGCAGAATTGTGCAACGCTTATGGTGGATGAGTATGAGGATGCGGAGGAATTGGAGAGGTTGAGTACAGACATGGAGTTTCATGTTGGGGTGCTTTACACAGGTGGGCACAAAAATGACGGCTCTACCCAGTGGTGGTTCATTTTTATCAAAGTGAGCCGGTCGGCACTCTCAGCTGACAGACGGGTGCGCTTGTCAGTGATGATGCCACCGGCTGCACTGAACACCCTCTCAGATAGGACGCTGGCGGCAGGACAGGACAGCACCTCCAAGGCATATAGGGCAAGTTCAAGCCACAGGTCCAACTTCGACACCCAATACGTGTAGGGCGCAGAGGGGTCGGAGAGGACAGGGCTGTGGTCGGAAAGGTATTCCCGCAACATGCGCCTATACTTCTCACGCCTGGTGACACTAGGACCCTCCGTGGCGGCACTTTGGCGAGGGGGTGCCATCAAGGTGTCCCAGACCTTAGACAGTGTGCCCCTCGTTTGTGTGGACCGGTGAGAACTTGGTTGCCTACTGGAGGAACTGCCCTCCCTGCCGCCAACGTCACATGCTGGAAACATCTCCATCATATTCTGCACCAATTGCCTGTGGCAAGCATTGATGCGATTGGCCCTCCCCTCTACCGGAATAAAAGACGAGATGTTGTTTTTATACCGGGGGTCAAGGATAGCAAAGATCCAGTACTGGTTGTCCTCCATGATTTTGACAATACGCTTGTCGGTTGTAAAGCACCCCAACATGAACTCAGCCATGTCTGCCACAGTGTTAGTTGGCATGACTCCTCTGGCCCCACCGGAAAGTTCAATCTCCATTTCCTCCTCATCCTCCATGTCTACCCATCCGCGCTGCAACAATGGGACGATTCGAAGTTGCCCGGAAGCCTCCTGTATCACCATCACATCATCGGACAACTCTTCTTCCTCCTCCTCCTCCTCCTCCTCCTCCATTAAACGCAGTGAAGCGGACAGATGTGTGGACCTACTCTCCAGCTGTGACGGATCGGATGCTATCCCTAACTCCTCTGTGTGATCTGAGTTATCCCTGATGTCAATCAGGGATTCTCTCAGAACACACAAGAGCGGGATTGTAAGGCTCACCATCGCATCCTCAGAGCTCACCCTCCTTGTGGACTCCTCAAAGACCCGTAGGATGTCACAAAGGTCTCTCATCCATGGCCACTCATGGATGTGAAACTGAGGCAGCTGACTTTGTGGCACCCTAGGGTTTTGTAGCTGGTATTCCATCAAAGGTCTCTGCTGCTCAACCACTCTATTCAACATCTGAAACGTTGAGTTCCAGCGTGTGGGGACGTCGCACAAAAGCCGGTGTTGTGGCACATGCAGGCGTTGCTGGAGAGATTTTAAGCTAGCAGCGGCTACTGTCGACTTGCGAAAGTGGGCGCACATGCGCCGCACTTTCACCAGTAGCTCTGGAACATTGGGGTAGCTCTTTAGGAAACGTTGCACCACTAGGTTGAAGACGTGGGCCAGGCATGGAACATGTTGGAGTCCGGCAAGCTCCAGAGCTGCTACCAGGTTCCGGCCGTTATCACAAACGACCATGCCTGGGCCCAGGTGCAGCGGCTCAAACCATATTGCCGTCTCATCGAGGAGGGCATCCCTCACCTCGGAGGCAGTGTGCTGTCTGTCCCCCAAGCTGATCAGCTTCAGCACAGCCTGCTGACGTCTACCAACGCCAGTGCTGCAACGTTTCCAACTCGTAGCTGGGGTCAATCTAACAGCGGAGGAGGAGGCGGTGGCGGAGGAGGAGGCGGTGGCGGAGGAGGAGGCGGTAGAGGAGGAGGAGGAGGGGGGTGTTCTTCTCGTGTCCCTGCCAGGAATGTTAGGCGGGGAGACGAGGTACACCGGGCCAGTTTGGGAAGCAGTCCCAGCCTCAACTACATTCACCCAGTGTGCCGTCAGTGAAATGTAGCGTCCCTGTCCGCATGCACTTGTCCACGCGTCGGTGGTCAAGTGGACCTTTGTGCAAAGCGCGGAACTAAGGGCCCGCCTGATGTTGAGTGACACGTGCTGGTGCAAGGCGGGGACGGCACACCGGGAGAAGTAGTGACGGCTAGGGACGGCATAGCGAGGTGCCGCAGTTGCCATCAGGTCCAGGAAGGCGGGAGTTTCAACAAGCCGGAACGCCAACATCTCCTGGGCCAGCAGTTTAGCGATGTTGGCGTTCAAGGCTTGCGCGTGTGGGTGGTTAGCAGTGTATTTCTGCCGCCGCTCCAATGTCTGAGAGATGGTGGGTTGTTGTAAAGAAACGCCTGATGGTGCCTTTGATGGTGCAGGAGAAGGAGATAAGACAGGACCAGGGGAGGATGAGGTAGAAGTCAACAAAGTGGCGGAGGCAGATGAAGTGGTGTCCTGGCTCGTCCTCTGGAGTGCATCGCCAGCACAGTCAGCAGTGGCAGTGGCAGAGGCAGAGGCAGAGGCAGTGGCAGTGGCGTGAACGGCAGTCGGCCTTTGTCCTGCCGTTGCTGCCTGCCACTGATTCCAGTGCTTGGATTCCAAATGACGGCGCATTGAAGTGGTGGACAGGTTGCTCTTCTCAGAGCCCCTAATCAATTTCGAGAGGCAAATTGTGCAGACAACACTATATCTGTCCTCGGCGCATTCCTTGAAAAAACTCCACACCTTCGAGAAACGTGCCCTCGAGGTGGGAGTTTTTCGGGGCTGGGTACGAACTGGAACATCTTGGGAGATTCCGGGTGTGGCCTGGCTTCGCCTAAGCTGCTGACCTCTGCCTCTGCCTCTAGCTACCCTTTTTGGTGCTGCACCTGCCTCAACATCCACACTACTTTCCCCGCTTGACATCCCCCCTGTCCAGGTCGGGTCAGTGTCCTCATCATCCACCACTTCCTCTTCCAACTCCTGTCTCATCTCCTCCTCCCGCACAATGCGCCGGTCAACTGGATGCCCTGACGGCAACTGCGTCACATCATCGTCGATGAGGGTGGGTTGCTGGTCATCCACCACCAAATCGAACGGAGATGGAGGAGACTCTAGTGTTTGAGCATCTGGATACAGATGCTCCTCTGTTAGGTTCGTGGAATCGTGACGTGGAGAGGCAGGTTGAGGGACAATGAAAGGAGCGGAGAACAGCTCTGGGGAGCAGGGACAGTTTGGGTTATTGTTCTGTAAAGCTTCGGAATTTTGGGAGGAAGGAAGACAAGACTGTTGGGTAATAGGAGGAGAGGAGGCAGAGTCTGACTGGCTGCTGGACAATGTGCTGTAAGCGTTCTCTGACAGCCATTGCAAGACCTGTTCCTGGTTCTCGGGCCTACTAAGGTTTGTACCCTGCAGTTTAGTTAATGTGGCAAGCAACCCTGGCACTGTGGAGTGGCGCAATGCTTGCTGCCCCACAGGAGTAGGCACGGGACGCCCTGTGGCTTCACTGCTACCTTGCTCCCCAGAACCATTCCCCCGACCTCGCCCACGGCCTCGTCCACGTCCCTTTCCGGGAGCCTTGCGCATTTTGAATTCCTAGTTAGAAATTGGCACTGTATACCAGTAGTAAAAATTGTGGGTGCACGTAACCCCAATATATTCTTTGAATTCCCAGTCAGAAACTGGCACTATATGGCAGTAGCAAGAAATGAGGGTATTTGTATTCCCAATATACTCTTTGAATTCCCAGTCAGACAATGGCACTGTATACCAGTAGTAAAAATTGTGGGTGCACGTAACCCCAATATATTCTTTGAATTCCCAGTCAGAAACTGGCACTATATGGCAGTAGCAAGAAATGAGGGTATTTGTATTCCCAATATACTCTTTGAATTCCCAGTCAGACAATGGCACTGTATACCAGTAGTAAAAATTGTGGGTGCACGTAACCCCAATATATTCTTTGAATTACCAGTCAGAAACTGGCACTATATGGCAGTAGCAAGAAATGAGGGTATTTATAACCCCAATATATTCTTTGAATTCCCAGTCAGACAATGGCACTGTATACCAGTAGTAAAAATTGTGGGTGCACGTAACCCCAATATATTCTTTGAATTCCCAGTCAGAAACTGGCACTATATGGCAGTAGCAAGAAATGAGGGTATTTGTATTCCCAATATACTCTTTGAATTCCCAGTCAGACAATGGCACTGTATACCAGTAGTAAAAATTGTGGGTGCACGTAACCCCAATATATTCTTTGAATTCCCAGTCAGAAACTGGCACTATATGGCAGTAGCAAGAAATGAGGGTATTTGTATTCCCAATATACTCTTTGAATTCCCAGTCAGACAATGGCACTGTATACCAGTAGTAAAAATTGTGGGTGCACGTAACCCCAATATATTCTTTGAATTACCAGTCAGAAACTGGCACTATATGGCAGTAGCAAGAAATGAGGGTATTTATAACCCCAATATACTCTTTGAATTCCCAGTCAGACAATGGCACTGTATACCAGTAGTAAAAATTGTGGGTGCACGTAACCCCAATATATTCTTTGAATTCCCAGTCAGAAACTGGCACTATATGGCAGTAGCAAGAAATGAGGGTATTTATAACCCCAATATATTCTTTGAATTCCCAGTCAGACAATGGCACTGTATACCAGTAGTAAAAATTGTGGGTGCACGTAACCCCAATATATTCTTTGAATTCCCAGTCAGAAACTGGCACTATATGGCAGTAGCAAGAAATGAGGGTATTTGTATTCCCAATATACTCTTTGAATTCCCAGTCAGACAATGGCACTGTATACCAGTAGTAAAAATTGTGGGTGCACGTAACCCCAATATATTCTTTGAATTACCAGTCAGAAACTGGCACTATATGGCAGTAGCAAGAAATGAGGGTATTTATAACCCCAATATATTCTTTGAATTCCCAGTCAGACAATGGCACTGTATACCAGTAGTAAAAATTGTGGGTGCACGTAACCCCAATATATTCTTTGAATTCCCAGTCAGAAACTGGCACTATATGGCAGTAGCAAGAAATGAGGGTATTTGTATTCCCAATATACTCTTTGAATTCCCAGTCAGACAATGGCACTGTATACCAGTAGTAAAAATTGTGGGTGCACGTAACCCCAATATATTCTTTGAATTCCCAGTCAGAAACTGGCACTATATGGCAGTAGCAAGAAATGAGGGTATTTGTATTCCCAATATACTCTTTGAATTCCCAGTCAGACAATGGCACTGTATACCAGTAGTAAAAATTGTGGGTGCACGTAACCCCAATATATTCTTTGAATTACCAGTCAGAAACTGGCACTATATGGCAGTAGCAAGAAATGAGGGTATTTATAACCCCAATATATTCTTTGAATTCCCAGTCAGACAATGGCACTGTATACCAGTAGTAAAAATTGTGGGTGCACGTAACCCCAATATATTCTTTGAATTACCAGTCAGAAACTGGCACTATATGGCAGTAGCAAGAAATGAGGGTATTTATAACCCCAATATATTCTTTGAATTCCCAGTCAGACAATGGCACTGTATACCAGTAGTAAAAATTGTGGGTGCACGTAACCCCAATATATTCTTTGAATTCCCAGTCAGAAACTGGCACTATATGGCAGTAGCAAGAAATGAGGGTATTTGTATTCCCAATATACTCTTTGAATTCCCAGTCAGACAATGGCACTGTATACCAGTAGTAAAAATTGTGGGTGCACGTAACCCCAATATATTCTTTGAATTACCAGTCAGAAACTGGCACTATATGGCAGTAGCAAGAAATGAGGGTATTTATAACCCCAATATATTCTTTGAATTCCCAGTCAGACAATGGCACTGTATACCAGTAGTAAAAATTGTGGGTGCACGTAACCCCAATATATTCTTTGAATTCCCAGTCAGAAACTGGCACTATATGGCAGTAGCAAGAAATGAGGGTATTTGTATTCCCAATATACTCTTTGAATTCCCAGTCAGACAATGGCACTGTATACCAGTAGTAAAAATTGTGGGTGCACGTAACCCCAATATATTCTTTGAATTCCCAGTCAGAAACTGGCACTATATGGCAGTAGCAAGAAATGAGGGTATTTGTATTCCCAATATACTCTTTGAATTCCCAGTCAGACAATGGCACTGTATACCAGTAGTAAAAATTGTGGGTGCACGTAACCCCAATATATTCTTTGAATTACCAGTCAGAAACTGGCACTATATGGCAGTAGCAAGAAATGAGGGTATTTATAACCCCAATATATTCTTTGAATTCCCAGTCAGACAATGGCACTGTATACCAGTAGTAAAAATTGTGGGTGCACGTAACCCCAATATATTCTTTGAATTACCAGTCAGAAACTGGCACTATATGGCAGTAGCAAGAAATGAGGGTATTTATAACCCCAATATATTCTTTGAATTCCCAGTCAGACAATGGCACTGTATACCAGTAGTAAAAATTGTGGGTGCACGTAACCCCAATATATTCTTTGAATTCCCAGTCAGAAACTGGCACTATATGGCAGTAGCAAGAAATGAGGGTATTTGTATTCCCAATATACTCTTTGAATTCCCAGTCAGACAATGGCACTGTATACCAGTAGTAAAAATTGTGGGTGCACGTAACCCCAATATATTCTTTGAATTACCAGTCAGAAACTGGCACTATATGGCAGTAGCAAGAAATGAGGGTATTTATAACCCCAATATATTCTTTGAATTCCCAGTCAGACAATGGCACTGTATACCAGTAGTAAAAATTGTGGGTGCACGTAACCCCAATATATTCTTTGAATTCCCAGTCAGAAACTGGCACTATATGGCAGTAGCAAGAAATGAGGGTATTTGTATTCCCAATATACTCTTTGAATTCCCAGTCAGACAATGGCACTGTATACCAGTAGTAAAAATTGTGGGTGCACGTAACCCCAATATATTCTTTGAATTCCCAGTCAGAAACTGGCACTATATGGCAGTAGCAAGAAATGAGGGTATTTGTATTCCCAATATACTCTTTGAATTCCCAGTCAGACAATGGCACTGTATACCAGTAGTAAAAATTGTGGGTGCACGTAACCCCAATATATTCTTTGAATTACCAGTCAGAAACTGGCACTATATGGCAGTAGCAAGAAATGAGGGTATTTATAACCCCAATATATTCTTTGAATTTCCAGTCAGACAATGGCACTGTATACCAGTAGTAAAAATTGTGGGTGCACGTAACCCCAATATATTCTTTGAATTCCCAGTCAGAAACTGGCACTATATGGCAGTAGCAAGAAATGAGGGTATTTGTATTCCCAATATACTCTTTGAATTCCCAGTCAGACAATGGCACTGTATACCAGTAGTAAAAATTGTGGGTGCACGTAACCCCAATATATTCTTTGAATTACCAGTCAGAAACTGGCACTATATGGCAGTAGCAAGAAATGAGGGTATTTATAACCCCAATATATTCTTTGAATTCCCAGTCAGACAATGGCACTGTATACCAGTAGTAAAAATTGTGGGTGCACGTAACCCCAATATATTCTTTGAATTCCCAGTCAGAAACTGGCACTATATGGCAGTAGCAAGAAATGAGGGTATTTGTATTCCCAATATACTCTTTGAATTCCCAGTCAGACAATGGCACTGTATACCAGTAGTAAAAATTGTGGGTGCACGTAACCCCAATATATTCTTTGAATTCCCAGTCAGACACTGGCACTATATGGCAGTAGCAAGAAATGAGGGTATTTGTATTCCCAATATATTCTTTGAATTCCCAGTCAGACAATGGCACTGTATACCAGTAGTAAAAATTGTGGGTGCACGTAACCCCAATATATTCTTTGAATTACCAGTCAGAAACTGGCACTATATGGCAGTAGCAAGAAATGAGGGTATTTGTATTCCCAATATATTCTTTGAATTCCCAGTCAGACAATGGCACTGTATACCAGTAGTAAAAATTGTGGGTGTATATAGCCCCAATTCTATTGCTAGGGGACTTGCAGGGTATTTCTGGGGTGAAGGTGGGGGGGCACACCGTTGGAACGGGTATCGGGGTATATATCGGGTATACGGGAATACACTGACAGTGTATTCCATTCAGGATCCTGGGAAAGCTGGGTTGCGGCGATTGAGCCCGTCAGTGCCACGTTACACTGACAAGCTTCTCCCTGGAATTTAGCTCTTACAAGAGCTGTTGGTTGTCTTCTCCTTCCTATCCTAGCCTGTCCCTGCCTACCCAGAATCTAAGCCCTAGCTAGCTGGACGGAAACCTCCGTCCTCGGTGAATTGCAAGCTCAGAATGACGCGAAGCTGGGCGTCGCTGTTCTTTTAAATTAGAGGTCACATGTTTTCGGCAGCCAATGGGTTTTGCCTACTTTTTTCAACGTCACCGGTGTCGTAGTTCCTGTCCCACCTACCCAGCGCTGTTATTGGAGCAAAAAAGGCGCCAGGGAAGGTGGGAGGGGAATCGAGTAATGGCGCACTTTACCACGCGGTGTTCGATTCGATTCGAACATGCCGAACAGCCTAATATCCGATCGAACATGAGTTCGATAGAACACTGTTCGCTCATCTCTATTACTTACCTCTCCTTCTCTCTGGAAGGCCTGCGTCATTATGTGTTGCGTCATTGAAAATGGCTGACAGCAGGGAGTGCGCCAGAACCCAGGAGAGGTAAGTAACAGTGTTTTTTATGTTTATATCCTCCCCTGGGTCTCTGATCATTATACTCTGGGCTCTGAAAAGACTCCAGAGTATAATAATTGTTCATGAATGATTCACAATGGGGCATAATACTGTGCACAGGGGCCGCTATGGGGAATAATACTGTGTGCAGGGGCCACTATGGGGCATAATAGTGTGTGTGGGAATGCGGTTTGTGCGTATGGAGTGGGGGGGAGGCATGTCAATACCTGCAGTATTACATACAAACATCATTTTGTCATGATGGGTTTTCATGTATGACAAACGCAGCTCTACTTAACTTGTATATAGCATTATCCAGGCACTATGGCATGTCTGTATTTGTACCTGCCTTGTCTTTATGCTGATAGATGGAGGTCATGTTTCCTTTTTTTTTTTTTATGTAGATTGTGAGTCCGATGTAGGGCTCACAATGTACATTTTTCCCTATCAATATGTCGTTGGAGTACGGGAGGAAATCCACGCAAACACGGGGAGAACATACAAACTCCTTGCAGATGTTGCCCTTTGTAGGATTCGAACTCAGGACTCTAGCGCTGCAAGGATACAGTGCTAACCACTGAGCCACCATGCTGCCCCTGGGAGGTCATGTTTTCATCCAACCTCTTTTACAACCAATAGCCTAAATAATTATAAGTCATCAACAACTAATTGCGGAAAACATCTTTAGGCTAAGGCCACACGTGGTGAAACACAGCTTAACCCCCCCCCCCCCCCAAAAAAAAAAAAAAAAAAAAAAAAAACAGTGTCTTAAAAAAAAAAAAAATGTAGCATTTATTTTCCTCAATGTATAGATGAGAATAAACAAAATCTCATTCAATTTGCAGATGCTGTAAAATACATTTTTGTTGTTTTTTTGCATTTTCGCAGCATGTGGCTTAAGTCTTAAGGTGCTGATTCAGTTTTACTGTGCCAAATCCACAGGTAGACGTACAGAACAGAACAATGACACACTGACCCATGGGTTGCAGAACAATGACACACCTGGAGCACAGAACAACAACACGTTGACATCTGGGCTATAGCACAATGACACATAGACAGCTGGGGTACAGGACAATGACACACTGACACCTGGAGCATAGAATAACAACATACTGTTGCTTAGGGTACAGAACAATGACACACTGACAGATGGGGTGCAGAACAATGACACATCTGGAGCACAGTACAACAACACCTTGACATCTGGGCTACAGAACAATGACACATATACAGCTGGAGTACACGACAATGACACATAGACAGCTGGGATACAGGACAATGAAACACTCACCTCTGGGGGACAGAACAAAGATCCAGTGACATCTGGAGCACAGACCAAATACACATTGACATTCAGAGTACAGAACAATGACACACTGACAACTAGAATACAGGATAACAACATACTGTCACCTAGGGTACAGAACAAAGGCAAAGTGACATCTGGAGCACTGAATTAGAGCACAGGGTACAGGACATTGACACACTGTAGTCTGGGGTACAACAGAATGACACACAATGACATCTGACCACAGTAAGATCTGGAGTACATTACAACAACATGGGATACAGGACAATGACATGCTGACAGCTGGGACACAAAACAAGGATACAGTAGCAGTTGGGGGAGTGAGTAATGACACACTACCAGCTAGGGTACAGGACAATGACATACAGACAGATGGGGCTCAGACCAATGCCATACCGACATCTGGAGCACAAGACAACAGCACTTTGAGATCTGGGCTACAGAACAAGGACAGAATGGCATTTGTGATACAGAACAGTGATATACTGATGTCTGGGGTACAGAACAAGGATAGAATGGCATCTGGGATACAGAACAATGACATACTGACGTCTAGGGTACAGAATAAAGATATGGTGACATCTGGGGTGCAGAACAATGCCATGCTGACATCTGGGGTACAGAACAAGGATAGAGCGAAATGTGGGGTACAGGACAATGACACACTCATATCTGGGGTACAGAACATTGATACTCCAACACTTGAGTCACAAATACTATTGTTTTTTCTCTTCCCATAGTAGTAGAGATTTCCATTGTCCCAAAGATCTTTAGATTCTTTAGACAGTTGCATTTATAGGAGACGTTTAGTTCACTCAGGATCCAGGATTTAAACCATGTGAATTTCATTTTACACATACAAAAACATGTATGTTCATCTAGAAAAAACAAGGGCTCCATTTACTCAATTGTAACTGTCTAGGCCATAGTCTGGGATCACATCTGCATGATGGAGGGGGACAAGTAGAGTAATAGACCTTTAACTGTTTTATTGTCTCCTAGAGCTTTTATAGTCAGGGCAGAATAGAGTTCCCAGCCTCCATAATTTTAGAAAAAAATTTTTTCAGCCTTCTATTGATCTGGTGTGATGGATATACAGTGTGCTGTGACAACTGAGTCACTCTGATATTTGGGGTAAGCCAGCTATTTCTCTTCCTGTAAATGTGATACTTGCATATGATATATGGACAGGATGACAAAGACTACTGGACCTTTTTTACATTATTAACCACTTTCCATCTTTGAATCTCATCTTTATCACAGGACAAGGGTGAAAGGATAGGTATATACGGCGATATAATTCTTCCATAAAACCATAGTATATTACAAAGCATTTACAGTGACAATACAAGTACGAGTTACAAGGATGCGTATATCTTTATCAAAGACATTTATAGTGTGTGGATATGCATCCACATCATTGTCTTTTGTGCGTGTGGAGAACTGAATGTAAGGCGACATCAATTGGAAGATTCACCCCCTTGGTCTTCTCACATTAGTACTCTCGCTGACTTGTCAGAAGACGCTGACATCTCAGAAGACAGATCAGCAGATGATACAAGATGATAAGCTACATTCTCTTTTAAATTCAGGTACTTTGTCTTATTGAAGAGGCCATGGCATCGAGTGGGGGGACTTAGGAACCGTGAATGCATATAGTTGGAGGGAAAACTGTACCTTTATTGGAAAGTAGCTTCTTCTGAATCATTGCCTTGTAACATGACTTCACATGTAAGCCAAACCAGAAAGTATCTTTCAAAAGGAAAAGACACCTATCTGCAAACAGCTGTTTTGGGTTATTGCTAGAGATGAGCGAACACTAAAATGTTCAAGGTTCGAAATTCGATTCAAACAGCCGCTCACTGTTCGAGTGTTCGAATGGGTTTCGAACCCCATTATAGTCTATGGGGAACATAAACTCGTTAAGGGGGAAACCCAAATTCGTGTCTGGAGGGTCACCAAGTCCACTATGACACCCCAGGAAATGATACCAACACCCTGGAATGACACTGGGACAGCAGGGGAAGCATGTCTGGGGGCATAAAAGTCACTTTATTTCATGGAAATCCCTGTCAGTTTGCGATTTTCGCAAGCTAACTTTTCCCCATAGAAATGCATTGGCCAGTGCTGATTGGCCAGAGTACGGAACTCGACCAATCAGCGCTGGCTCTGCTGGAGGAGGCGGAGTCTAAGATCGCTCCACACCAGTCTCCATTCAGGTCCGACCTTAGACTCCGCCTCCTCCGGCAGAGCCAGCGCTGATTGGCCGAAGGCTGGCCAATGCATTCCTATGCGAATGCAGAGACTTAGCAGTGCTGAGTCAGTTTTGCTCAACTACACATCTGATGCACACTCGGCACTGCTACATCAGATGTAGCAATCTGATGTAGCAGAGCCGAGGGTGCACTAGAACCCCTGTGCAAACTCAGTTCACGCTAATAGAATGCATTGGCCAGCGCTGATTGGCCAGAGTACAGAACTCGACCAATCAGCGCTGGCTCTGCTGGAGGAGGCGGAGTCTAAGATCGCTCCACACCAGTCTCCATTCAGGTCCGACCTTAGACTCCGCCTCCTCCAGCAGAGCCAGCGCTGATTGGCCGAATTCCGTACTCTGGCCAATCAGCACTGGCTAATGCATTGTATTGACGTGATGAAGCAGTGCTGAATGTGTGTGCTTAGCACACACATTCAGCTCTACTTCATCGGGCTAATAGAATGCATTGGCCAATCAGCGCTGGCCAATTCATTCTATTAGCTTGATGAAGCAGAGTGTGCACAAGGGTTCAAGCGCACCCTCGGCTCTGATGTAGCAGAGCCGAGGGTGCACAAGGGTTCAAGCGCACCCTCGGCTCTGATGTAGCAGAGCCGAGGCTGCACAAGGGTTCAAGCGCACCCTCGGCTCTGATGTAGCAGAGCCGAGGGTGCACAAGGGTTCAAGTGCACCCTCGGCTCTGCTACATCAGAGCCGAGGGTGCGCTTGAACCCTTGTGCAGCCTCGGCTCTGCTACATCAGAGCCGAGGGTGCACTTGAACCCTTGTGCACACTCTGCTTCATCAAGCTAATAGAATGAATTGGCCAGCGCTGATTGGCCAATGCATTCTATTAGCCCGATGAAGTAGAGCTGAATGTGTGTGCTAAGCACACACATTCAGCACTGCTTCATCACGCCAATACAATGCATTAGCCAGTGCTGATTGGCCAGAGTACGGAATTCGGCCAATCAGCGCTGGCTCTGCTGGAGGAGGCGGAGTCTAAGGTCGGACCTGAATGGAGACTGGTGTGGAGCGATCTTAGACTCCGCCTCCTCCAGCAGAGCCAGCGCTGATTGGTCGAGTTCCGTACTCTGGCCAATCAGCGCTGGCCAATGCATCCCTATGGGAAAAAGTTTATCTCACAAAAATCACAATTACACACCCGATAGAGCCCCAAAAAGTTATTTTTAATAACATTCCCCCCTAAATAAAGGTTATCCCTAGCTATCCCTGCCTGTACAGCTATCCCTGTCTCATAGTCACAAAGTTCACATTCTCATATGACCCGGATTTGAAATCCACTATTCGTCTAAAATGGAGGTCACCTGATTTCGGCAGCCAATGACTTTTTCCAATTTTTTTCAATGCCCCCGGTGTCGTAGTTCCTGTCCCACCTCCCCTGCGCTGTTATTGGTGCAAAAAAGGCGCCAGGGAAGGTGGGAGGGGAATCGAATTTTGGCGCACTTTACCACGCGGTGTTCGATTCGATTCGAACATGGCGAACACCCTGATATCCGATCGAACATGTGTTCGATAGAACACTGTTCGCTCATCTCTAGTTATTGCCTATCGTTACAGCGAAATATAGTATTGGCTGGCTAGTTAGAAGTTATTGACATGTCATGGCTGGGATGAAGGGTAGGTGACAGCCTGAGGCCTCTCCTCACAATACGGATTCGCTAATAAAATGTTTTTTAGTTTTCTATATTAAAAATACATATTTGCATCCATCTGTCTGACTCCCAGGACTGCGCAAGGCTGCAGAGTTTCTCTGTCTTTTCTCATTTCACTTCTTTTTCTTTCCTTTCTCTTTCTATGTGTCTTTCTCTTTCCTCTCCTTCTTTTCCCGTCTTATCCTTCCTTCACCCCCCCCCCCCCCGAAAACACTACTCCATATTTGATACCAGGTCATGTAGCTATCACCACTGATTTTCTGATTTATGTCTCCTTCCCATATCCTTTTCTACCCACTGTGTCCCCCTCTTCTGTCCCCCGTCACCTTCTCCACCCATCTATGTTATATTTCAAATTGGCATTTAGATTCTATTGACCATTACTGTGTGTTTTTTGCATCCCATATGTGTCTTACTGCCATTGAATAAAAACTTTTTGAACATAAAAATGCATATTTGAAAATATTTGACACACACGACAGTTAAATAACCACAAAGCTCTGATCTACAAGGATCCTTGACGGATGTGTGCAGGGCTATGAATAAATCTGCATATATCTACGTCGGTCTTGAAAGCATTGGACAAAGCAGGATTAGTAAATCTGTTCCATCTTCACATGTAAGCAGACAGAAAAGATCTTGAAAGCAGAGACACAAGTGACACAATGTTGCAGGATGTTTTCTTAGCCCTGCTGCAACACTGGTCACAAATCTAAGTAGTTTCCTAGAACTCCTCTCTGGTGCTCCCAGTGCCTGCATGGTTGTCATACCAGTGATGTATACCCTCGTTTCACTGCACATGTACCAGAATTCTGTTGCATGCGGACTAAAGCCGAGGTGCACTCCTTCACTGATGGCGCTACAATGGGGCTTTTTGGGACAATAAAACTCTGGTCTTTATTGTCCTGACAGACTCCCCTTACCCTTGGTTCACATCTGCGCTTGGTAATCTGTTCAGGGAGTCTGCATGGGGACGTCCCCCCGTACGGACTACCAAATACATTTGCAAGTGGTGTGCAGTCAAACCACACAGAACCCATAGACTATAATGGGGTGCGTGTGCTTGCCATGAGATCTCTGCACGAGTCATGCAGACAGACAAAAATGTAGATTGTGAAGTACTTTCCTGTCCACATGTTCCCTGCGGAGATCTCGCGGCAAGCACACAGACCCCATTATAGTCTATGGACTCTGTGTGCTTTCACTGCAAACCGCTTGCAAATGCGTTCGGTAGTCCATTCGGGGGGTCCCCATGTGGACTCCCCCAAGCAGATTACCGATGCAGATGTGAACAAATTGTGAATTGTGAAAGAAAACCCAATTAGTTTACACTTGTGGTATCAGTGGATTGTGGGAAAGATGTTCATCTTGGAAATAATCTTCTCATTCGTAAAGGTGAGCTGTCTAACTATGAACAGTTTCGCTTAAAGAAGTTGGTAATAATAGTAGAAACTTAATATTATAAGCAAGATAAGTCGATTAAAGAGAACCCATCATCATTCCTGTAATGTATGTTTGACGGCTCGTTCACATCTGCGCCCGGGACTCCGTTATGCAGGTTTCCATTTCCTGCACAAAACAGAGGCAGGAGACGGAAACCTGCAGGACTCTTTCAAACCCATTCATTTGAATGGGTTTGAAAAGTGTCCGGCTATGAACGATGGTAAGCGTTTTATGCTCTCCGCGGTGAAACCATTTTTTTTAAACCGGACACAGAGTCGGACATGCAGTGCTCTGTGTCCGGTTTAAAAATGGTTTTCCTCAGCTAAAATCGTATATTGTGTCTGTGACATTGTAAGGTCTCCACTAACCGCTCATTATTGGCTGAGAGTTGATGCCAGATCTCCAGCCAAGGCCACACATGTGTCCTCTGTGTTGTCTTTTACAGCGGCCATTTTAGTTTACAGAGACAAATCACAAAGTATTCAGTTTTGTCAAATACTGATCAGTTTGGAATATTCAGGTGGAACCCGGGTCGTAAAGAATCAATTTGCCCATTTCTAGAGCTGAGCAATGAAGATGATGGCAGTGCAAGGTCCATCACACGACAGGCACCAGCAGACACCAATGTTTCTGTCATGGGACCCATTGCTTTATTGGACAAAATACTGCATGCTTGGCAGAAATTGTGATGGATGTTCCTAAAAGAGCCTCTAACACAGGTATAAACACAACCTAAGATAGATTTGCATGAAATTATTTTTGAAAAACACTTACAAGCTATCTCTGACACAATTCATACAACCCTATAGATTTTTATTTTTTATATTGTTTCTAAATAAATTAACTTTATTTTTATATCAATTATATTTTAAAAATAAACATCATATGAAAAAGCAACATACTTTGCAAATGTATCCAATCACCTATTGTCAAAGCCATTCTACTTCCTCCAGTCACCAAGGGAAGGAGGGAAAATATGTAAATACTGTAACCATTAAAGCACCCTATCCGCAATGTCCACGCTTCATGATAGTGCACCATATGTTTTTACTCTTCCATTGCTCCAAAGTGGTTTTCCTTGCTAAGAAAGTGTCTAATACGATTTGTTTCTTTGTTACATTACTGCTATCTAGGCCTCTCTCAACATTCAAAGTACAATTTTATAGATGGACATGTACAGTGGCATAACTAGGAATGGCAGGGTCCTGTGGTAAAATTTTTACATGGCCCCCCCCTCCCCCGACCGACACCAACGCTGAAGACCTCGACCGACCCCCTCCTACGCATTCCTGCGTGCTCTATTATGCCCCATAGTGGCCCCTGCACACAGTATTATACCCCGTAGTGGCCCCTGCACACACTATTATGTCCCTCAGTGGCCCCTCCACACAGTATTATCCCCCATAGTGGCCCCTGCACACAGTATTATCCCCCATAGTGTCCCCTGCACACAGTATTATGTCCCATAGTGGCCCCTCCACACAGTATTATCCCCCATAGTGGCCCCTGTACACAGTATTATCCCCCATAGTGGCCCCTGCACACAGTATTATCCCCCATAGTGGCCCCTGCACACAGTATTATCCCCCATAGTGGCCCCTGCACACAGTATTATGCCCCATAGTGGCCCCTGCGCACAGTATTATGCCTCATACTGACCCCTGCACACAGTATTATGCCCCATAGTGGCCCCTGCACACAGTATTATGTCCCACTGTGGAC
Organism: Leptodactylus fuscus; assembly: GCF_031893055.1. Lineage (NCBI taxonomy): Eukaryota > Metazoa > Chordata > Amphibia > Anura > Leptodactylidae > Leptodactylus > Leptodactylus fuscus. Next base: position 164,198,295 of record NC_134268.1, on the reverse strand, counting down.
ACTCATAAACAATTATTATACTCTGGGGTCTTTTCAGACCCCAGAGTATAATAATCAGAGACCCAGGGGGAGAAAAACATAAAAAAACCTCTGTTTACTAACCTATCTCCAGGCTCCTACGCTGTCGGCCTTCGTAGTCCATCTTCAATGATGTCAGACATCACATGACCCAGGACGCAGGCCAGGGTCATGAGACGACAACTAGGTCAAAGCCTGCCCGGATCGTGGAGAGGTAAGTAACAGTATTTTTTATGTTTCTTACCTCTCCAGGGCCGCCGATCATTATACTCGGGGGTCCGAAAAGACCCCCGAGTATAATGATAGCAGCGGTAGCAGCTGTCACCGGGCGCCTAATGTCCCAGGCCCTGTGGCAGCTGCCTCTGCTGCTGCTACGGCGGTAGTTACGCCACTGGACATGTACAATATTACAATTATTGTATGTACTAGGTCTTAAATGCAGAATGAATGACCACTTTAATACCAGTTTTTGGCAGTTATCACTGTTATGTGCATTTACAAAGGACAGTTCTGGATCTGATCACTAAGAAACAACATAATAATTGTTAAGTGTGAACAGCCCTTAGACAGCGAGAGCAGTCTGGGCCCTTCTCATCAGCAGACTGCAGCTTTAATGATGACTCTGCATCCAGTACATAGACATTAAGCCGATGGAGACATAAGCATATAGTGTGAATGGATCTGAGGGGTAACACAGTGTGCTGCATGCTGTATGCATTTATATTAATGGACTGGCATATTTATGAGAGTCAGCTATTTTCGTAAAATGCATCAAAAGCTCAAGAGATGAGCCGATGAACTCATTGATCTGGAATGATGGCCTTCTGAAAATGGTCAAGAACTGTATATCTGTATTCTTTTTATTACAGGGTGTGTCCACACCATTGTTTCTTGCTCTGATTCTAAAATGAAACAGAATAGCAAATTGTCTTGATGAAATCTGCTCTATGGTTTTGTGTCTACAGCTTATATGTGCAATCTAATACTACAGTCCTGTGTTACTCTGCTCCATCTGTTCTTCATGTAAAAGAAGAGCTACCTCCAATCAATTATTAAAGGCCATCCATGCTTAGACAATTTACTATTATATGATTTTTTTCATCATGTTTGCACCAAATAATTCACAAAATCATGATATTTTTATAATTTTATTAATTGATGTTGTATTAATTCTATTATATTATAATATCAGATATACCTATACACATGGGTGCAAATTTGTCCAAGTTTTAGACAGAGAAAATTAGACTAGACATTTTTAGGCTGTATTTACACTACCATTATTAATGTCCATTACTGTCATCGGGTGACAACGACGGACATTATTGGTAGCAGAGTAATGGACACAGAGTTCCACCCATACGTGTTCATTCTTGTTGACTGCAATGTAAACAACATGACAGATGCCATCTTCTATCATATTTGTATACTATTGTAACATCAGAATATATGATGGAATAATGTTTCTTTTTATAATTTTTTTTTTTTTTCTTGTAGATTGAGATCCCCATATAGGGCTCACAATGTACATTTTCCCTATCAGTATGTCTTTGGAGTGTGGGAGGAAATCCACACATATAGGGGGAGAACATACAAACTCCTTGCAGATATTGTCCTTAGCAGGTTTTGAACCTACGACTCTAGCGCTACATAGTGCTACAAGGCTGCAGTGCTAACCACTGAGCCACTGTGCTGCCCCATGAAAGAATGTTTCTGTCTTGTTTTTTACACTTAGGCAAATGCATATAGACACCTGACAGAGGGGGCCATGTCGTGCATTTAATGTCTGTTGCTCTCATCCTGTGCTGCGAACAATGGACAATGAATAACAATAGTGTGAAACCACCCTTATGGGCCATTGACATAGTGGAAAATGGAAAATTTTCCAGTCACCATTTTCTGGCCACTAGCTACCTGAGACAGAATGTTAATGTAGAGCATCAGCAGTCCATGGCATCTTTCCACTGCTGATTAGGCCCAGGTGAATCCAGACTTTATGTCTCCCAATATCTCATGAGAAAGCTGACAGGGAACGGTAATTTTGGGTTGCGTTATGTTGGTCCTGTTTGATTTGGGGTTTTATTATGCGTCCATCTGGTTGGTATTATTTGTAATACTCCTTACTGTTTTATGGGCTTAGTAATTTATATTGCTTTATCTTTTAATCATAAATTTTAGGTCTACATGTCCAATTGTTATAATTACCGTATTTTTCGGACTATAAGACGCACCTAGGTTTTAGTGGAGGAAAATAGGGAAAAAAAATTTTGAAGCAAAAAATGGTAAAATATTTAATATATGGAAGTTGTAGTTTTGCAACAGCTGCAAGGCCACATTGACAGGTGATCCTGCAGCTGTACGGGGACGCATAGAGTGGTTTTTTTTGCGGGGCCAGAAGTACTTTTTAGTTATAATTCAAAAGGAAAATGGGGGAAGGGGAAAAACACAGCCCAAAAAAGAAAAACTCCAACTATTATATAAAATGACAATGTCCATGTATGTCCGATGCACGGACTAACTCACGGCTTCGTAGAATCGGATCAGGTGCAAGGACGAAGATCTCCGTCGGCTCGGAGCGATATGCAGCAAAAAGTTGTGGAGTCCAGCAACTGAGTAAAATTATCAAAAAAGCTTTAATGTTTACTGTTTTAAAATCGTTGACATGCAGCAAAACAACAAACCATACCCCAGCGATATAAGGATAAGCGGTACTGGCCAACGCGTTTCGGAAACTAGCGTTCCTTAGTCATAGCCAGGCTGTACAATTTGTTATATATGTGTGTGTGTGTGTGTGTGTGTGTGTGTGTAGAGCGAACAGAGGATTCACAGTCTAGATGGAAGATTGTGGTTGGGTGGGTGAATATAACTATTTTTTTTATCTCCTACCACCCTAATTTATTCATAAAAATGCATTTAACCAAACAATACAGTTTTTTTGTACAGTGTTGTTAGGCAAGTGCAAACAGCAGTTCCCAGTGCTGTAGATGAGCTGTACAGATGTAGCTGTAGATGAGCTGTAGATGTAGCTGTACAAGAGACAGTGAGCCCTAAGCTGAAGCCACCCACTGTCCCTTCCTGCTTGCCTAGTCCTATCCTAAGTAATAGGTGGCAACTTGAAGACGATCCCTTCCTAAATACGTGAAACACAAAACACAGACAAGACAAACAACAACAAAGGGAGATCAGTAAGCCAAGGGTTCGGTAACAGTCGAGCAATGCAGTGTCAAAATCGATATCCAAAAGAGTAGTCAATAGGGAAAGCCAGAAGTCAAGAATCAGAATACAAGTATAACAGCGAGAGAAAAGCCAGCACACACAAGGCAATAGCAAGCACCAATGTGAATGTGAACCAAGAATAAATAGGGAGGAAGAATCCGCCCTGGACCTGATAGGAAGGCAGGCTGTCAATCACAGGGCAAGACAAAATTTAACCATTAAAGGAGCAGAGGGAAATGAAGGTGAAGGCAGATGAGTGTGGTGGAAAATCAATGACCAAACTAGAGCCATGTTCACACAGTGCAACCAAAAACTCAAAGCAGGGAATTAAACTGCACACACCTCCTGCACCGCAGCATGCGAGAAGAGGGTGGCGCAGTGACCCAAGCAGGCAGAGACGTTACAAGTGGTCTGTAAACATGGAGGCATGTATATATGTAGTAAGACCCAATGGAATAGCCACAGCTGTCATAGGTGCTATATACACAATATGGAAGGATATTTAAAAATTTAGAATATTGTGAAATATTTTAAAACATATTTCTATTTTGTAGGCACTTTGGCAAAAAAATTATAAAATGGTTACAAAAATGTGCATATTATTTTAAGTTCTAGTAAAATTTGTAAAGTGCTGCGGAATATGTTGGCGCTATATAAATACAATGTATTATCATTATTATTATCATTTATTTGTTAGTGGTAAATTATGAAAAAACATTAGTTCCATGAGTTGATGATGAAAGATCCTTATCCGCAAATGATCTTCTAAAGGTCGAGTCAAGGTCTGTAACTACAAAGAAGTCTCCAAATCAATGTAAATTCTTCAATTTACAAAAGTTCTATAGGTAATGCATTGTCTATTCTAAAATCTCTAGTTCAATCTCATGATGTAAGAGTAAAGTATAAGATAAAAGGGGTTTTCTGATTCCAGAACATTCCTTGCGTCAGGGCAGGCTTTCCGCGCTTTTAACCCTTGCTGTCTAGACCCCTTCTTATGTAATTATTTTTATGTAATGAATATTAAAGGTTTGCCTATGGCTACATCTGTTTGGGTTTCCATCTCTCTTCCATCTCCCTTGCTCTGTCTATTCTTTTAGCATTGCTGAACTAAAAATAGCAGCTGAGTTTGACATTGCCTGTCATTATGCACATCTTTTGGAAGTCAGGAGTTCATCAGATATGCCCTAGTAGCTGACACATTTTGCAGCCGTCTCTTCGCTCAGATAGAACTAGGCAGTGTGTGAATTGTTCAGCTGCATTCACTGCATAATGCTGAATGGAGCCTGTTACCAATGTTCAGCGGCTGTTCAGATCTCCTTCAAGTATGAACATCTTGTCGCTGACATAAAAATGTGATTTTCCAAGGTAAAACCTAAGTAACTGACTTTAAATATTTAAAGAGCTTTTCTTCCATATGATAAAGGAAATGGAAATATACAGTACAAACCCATGTACTGAAAAATGACAACCAATACTAGAAACCATTACAGTATCCATAGCAACCTGGCTGCTCGCTGTGCAAAGATGGCCTTAAAGCGCACCTAAACATTTGTTAAGTTATCAAATTAAGCTGCCATATGTGTACAAAAGGAGTAGACGGCCATTATATTGATACCGCATTCAGTAGTTTTCCCCTCTGCTGGCTCCATCTCTAGATCTCAGCGCTTCCGGAGCTGGTGGGTGGATACCAGCGGCTATTATGTCTCCAAAAGACAACACACAGAGAAGGGACAGTCTAGTTTCTAACTCGTGCAGAAGCAGCATGGACATTATACAGTTGTGCTGAACAGTGTTGATATGTATAAAAGCACTTGGAGTGAGAAAGGAAACTTACTACTAGCTGCAGCAGCCTCTCTGCCTAGGTCTGTGCCTTGCAAATATTTAGGATTACTTTTTACAAATAAAAAGTAATTTCATTGAAAAAGTACCAAGATTGGCTAAAATAGATTTAACCCTTTCACTGCCAAAGGGTCTCTGGAAATTTTGCACCTCCAGTAGCCAGAGCAATTTTCACAGTTTTGAGATGGATAAATCAAAGCTAAATTGCAACATTAAAAAATCATATAAACCTCCCCCCATACCTATATATTTTCTTAAAGTAGACACCTGCAGCATTGTCAGAATGCTACTTAGTACTGTATATGAACAGGCACCTTCATGCAATTTTGATTTAAAGTGAATGTTTTATGAAAAAATGCTAATAAATGTGTATTAGTTGTTAAAAGTGGAAACCAAACAATAAATTATATGCACCAAACCTCCTAAAAATAAGAGTTCAACATGTGCAGAGTTCATTCATATCACTATGGCCTACACCCGAATGCACGAGTCTTCAGAAAATCGCTAGAACTGGAAGGAACAAAAATCTGCTTTGAAGCTGGAAATGTTAAAAAAGTATCATCCTATAAAATGTAGTGATTACACACCGTGAAAAGCAAGTGAACCCCTAAACTCTATATATTTTTTGAAAGTAGACAACCTGAAGATTACATATGTTGCAATGGGTCATCAATAGCCACATCCACCTTCATGCAACTTTGTGACAAACAAAAAACATTTTTTGAAAAAATGCACTAAAACACATATTTTCACCTAAAACTCATGCTCAATCTCACATTCATCTACAAAATACATTTAAAATAATAGCTTATGGTGTATACATTGTGCATATATACTATATGTACCGCAAACATCAACTACAACAAGAGCTCGGACTCCCAAAAACACTAATACAGAAGACAAGCAGGATTTTGCTGTTATTCACTAATATGTTAAAAAGCTATACTGCACCTTGCAAACTGTGACACCAAAATCTAATTTTTTTGAGATTGCACAGCATACCGTATATAAAAACACAACTTAATGTTTCATATATACAACCACCTTCATGCGAAGTTGTGGCAAACAGAGATTGCTAGCAAAAATTGCATAAAAATTAAAATTTGCCACTAAAGTGCGACTCAAGCAATCCCTTTCTGCAAACAAAATGTACTTTCTAAAAAACTTCAAGATGTGAGGAGTTCATACATACCACACATGTATATATTTACAGGGGCAAGTGTTAAAGAAACACCAAAATCTCAGAAATGTAATTCCATTTTGTGCATGCAAATTAAATCGGACTTTACATATAAATGTTATTTTCCATCCACCTATAAATATTTTAGCAATCTATACATTCATCTCTAGTGATAATCGTTATTACTATTATTTTAGTGTGTAACGGATATCGCTAGAGGCATATTTTGCTCGACAAAGCTCAGGTATGGACAGGACAGGGATTGGTTGAAATGTAAACTTTATTCATAATTTTGTGTAAGTGGTGCAACTTTTTATTTGGCGCTGTGACCTGGACAATGGTAAATGTCTGGGTCACAGCACCAATAAACTTACTGGTTATGTTCAGGGGGTATAACAAAAGAATACCCCCTAGTAGAGCTCAGGGGGAATTCTATTATACCTCTATGTGACAATCAGACAGCAAAAGTACAGTATGATTTCTGATTGACAGGATTGATTGGCAGATAGGCCATAAATCACACAGGTGAGGCTAGGATTATCTATTAGAGGAGCAGAGGGAAACCAAGGAGAAGGAAATGGGTGTGGTGGAAAATCAATGACACAGATAAGAGAATAAGACAGTATTCAGACAGCGCAACAAGAACCAGAAGCAAGGAATAATAACTGAACATGCCTCCTGCGCTGCAGTGTACAAACAGAGGGTTGTACAGGGACCATAACAGGCAAAAATGTTACAAGGAGTTTGTGTTCCCCTGTTGAGAGTCTGTTTGTTAAAGCCCATGTAGTTGTATCATTCAAGAAGTGAGATTATGACTTTTGGAGAGAAGAGACGGACATGGACATGAAATTCTGAGCAGGATAGAAGCAGATGACATGACCAAGCTGTCATAGCTGAAGATAGAAAATAATAACCAAATAAGTTAATACTACCTGAGTGATAGATATTACAGTCCTATGAAAAAGTTTGGGCACCCCTATTAATCTTAATCATTTTTAGTTCTAAATATTTTGGTGTTTGCAACAGCCATTTCAGTTTGATATATCTAATAACTGATGGACACAGTAATATTTCAGGATTGAAATGAGGTTTATTGTACTAACAGAAAATGCGCAATATGAATTAAACCAAAATTTGACCGGTGCAAAAATATGGGCACCTCAACAGAAAAGTGACATTAATATTTGGTAGATCCTCCTTTTGCAAAGATAACAGCCTCTAGTCGCTTCCTGTAGCTTTTAATCAGTTCCTGGATCCTGGATGAAGGTATTTTGGACCATTTCTTTCTACAAAACAATTCAAGTTCAGTTAAGTTTGATGGTCGCCGAACATGGACAGCCCACTCTCAAATGATCCGAAAACAAAGATTGTTCAACATAGTTGTTCAGGGGAAGGATACAAAACGTTGTCTCAGAGATTTAACCTGTCAGTTTCCACTGTGAGGAACATAGTAAGGAAATGGAAGACCACAGGGACAGTTCTTGTTAAGCCCAGAAGTGGCAGGCCAAGAAAAATATCAGAAAGGCAGAGAAGAAGAATGGTGAGAACAGTCAAGGACAATCCACAGACCACCTCCAAAGAGCTGCAGCATCATCTTGCTGCAGATGGTGTCACTGTGCATCGGTCAACTATACAGCGCACTTTGCACAAATAGAAGCTGTATGGGAGAGTGATGAGAAAGAAGCCGTTTCTGCACGTACGCCACAAATAGAGTTGCCTGAGGTATGAAAAAGCACATTTGGACAAGGCAGCTTCATTTTGGAAACAAAAATTGAGTTGTTTGGTTATAAAAAAAAGGCGTTATGCATGGCGTCCAAAAAGAAACAGCATTCCAAGAAAAACACATGCTACCCACTGTAAAATTTGGTGGAGGTTCCATCATGCTTTGGGGCTGTGTGGCCAAAGCCGGCATCGGGAATCTTGTTAAAGTTGAGAGTCGCATGGATTCCACTCAGTATCAGCAGATTCTTGAGAATAATGTTCAAGAATCAGCGACGAAGTTGAAGTTACGCCGGGGATGGATATTTCAGCAAGACAATGATCCAAAACACCGCTCCAAATCCTCAGGCATTCATGCAGAGGAACAATTACAATGTTCTGGAATGGCCATCCCAGTCCCCAGACCTGAATATCATTGAACATCTGTGGGATGATTTGAAGCGGGCTGTCCATGCTCGGCGACCATCTAACTTAACTGAACTTGAATTGTTTGTCCAAAATACCTTTATCCAGGATCCAGGAACTGATTAAAAGCTACAGGAAGCGACTAGAGGCTGTTATCTTTGCAAAAGGAGGATCTACTAAATATTAATGTCACTTTTCTGTTGAGGTGCCCATACTTTTGCACCGGTCAAATTTTGGTTTAATGCATATTGCACATTTTCTGTTAGTACAATAAACCTCATTTCAATCCTGAAATATTACTGTGTCCATCAGTTATTAGATATATCAAACTGAAATGGCTGTTGCAAATACCAAAATATTTAGAACTAAAAATGATTAAGATTAATAGGGGTGCCCAAACTTTTTCATAGGACTGTATATGTGTCAGGGAAAAAGGTACACAATGAAAAAAGTCACTGAAGGATCGATGTAATATATGTTTTCAAATCTCATAGTTGAAATATCTGACGCATTGTTTCTTTTATGAATGAATTCTGCATTTTTCCATTCCCTTATTCCATACATTGCAGCAGATGGCATTGCTTTATCTCATGCACAATATCCTGTTCTGCTTATTTACTTTTTCTCCTTGGTTCCTATCACTATTTGAAGGTTTAGGTTTAGATTTAGTCAAAACATTAAAGGCATTTTCACACACAGCATTTAATGAGTTTTTAGAGCATTTTGTGTGATTGCTTAGTTCAAGTACTACATACCGTAAAAAAAAATATAAATAGAAAGTACGGTATTACTTATAGTACACTGATCCAAGCAGGAGTGTGGCTGCTAGTAGTAGCTAGTAGTAGTAGCAGTCATTACCGGGCTCTAAACCCTGAGGGGCCCCCAAAGGTCTCTGCCAAATAAAATATACCATTATTCATAAAGGGATTCTATCATTAGAATCCCAATTTAAGCTAAACCCACGTCGGAATAGCCTTAAAGAGTCTCTATCATTGGGAAAAGTCATTTTTAACTAAGCACATACTTGCATAGCCTTTAGAAAGTTTTTCTTTCACACATACACATACACGTAAATTGCCTCAGTAGTTTTTGAATGAGACCGTTTTTGCATTATTAGCATATGAATAAAAACTGGCTCATTCAAAAACTACTGAGGTGATTTACATACAAAAGAGATGTGTGGAATAGCCTTTCTAAAGCCTAAGTATATGTTTAGTTAAAAATTACTTTTCTCAATGATAGAGCCCCTTTAAGGATTGCTATTCTCCTAGATGTCTTCTGCGCGCCACCGTTCCTTAGATATCCTGGTTTTCGTCCATATGCTAATTCGTTTTCTCACAGAACTGGGGGCGTCCTCTGTACTGTGGGAAAACTATCCAGCGCTGCCTTCTTCTTGTACACCTCCCCCGCCTCTTCTTGTGTTACAGGGGTCACAGTATGGTGACACAGACATTTTTTCGATTTTGCAAAGATTTACATTTTTTCAAAAGGTATCAAAACATTACAAATACTGTATAAATTTGGTGTTGCTATAATTTTACTGACTCACAGAATACAGGTAACATATCATTTTTACCACATAGTGAATACCGTAAAAATGAAACCCATAAGAAATTGGCGCAAATGCATTTTTATTCAAACTCTACTTCATTCAGAATTTTTTTTTCCAGCTTCTCAGTACATTGTACAGGATATTGAATGGCGCCATTACAAAGTATAATTTGTGTAGCAAACAATAAGCTATCATGTGACTCTGATAACTGAAAAATGAAAAAATTATGGCCCTTGAAATGGGGGAAGGGAAAAACAGAAATGCAAAAACGAAAATTGGCTGTGGCATGAAGGGGTTAAATATGATTTTGATAACATTGTTCTATATGCAGACCATTAAATACCTTTTGAGATAATTGTCCAATTACCTTTGGTCCCTTGAATAACCTCATATTATAGCTGAGTCTGTAGTGAGCCCATATCGATTATATAATTGTGTCTTCAATTGGTTTTAGTAAACAGCTGAAATGCCAAACTTGTGTCACTGGCCAAATATTTCTGGACCAAACTGTATATAAATTATGTTACATGTGGTGATGAGGATAGTGCAGGAGATTCACTAACAAGACGTTCCAGAAGTCTATGCCAAAGGGTACATACCTTGTACCACATTTCTTAGACATTTATTAAACCTCCTTTGACAAGAAGGTGTGGCCTAATGGGAAATAATAATAATACATTTTATTTATATAGCGCCAACATATTCCACAGCACTGTACAATTTGTAGGGTTCAAGTACAGACAAAAGATACATTACAAAGAAATAGTCAATTCACACAATGGGACTGAGGGCCCTGCTTGCAGGAGCTTACAATCTATGAGGTAGAGGGGGAGACACAAGAGGTAGCAGGGGCGGCATCGGAGGTAGCATTGCTTATACAGTGGTCAGGCAATTTTATAATAGAGGTTACTGTCATTACACAAACATAAAACTGCATGAGCTGTCTCCAGTTGAGTCCTTTAACATGTGGATGGAGCTTGGACCTATAAAGTTAGTCTGAATCGGCATCATATCATGTGGGGGTAATGGGAGAGCTGGAACAGAGGGGGGTTTGTTTTAGGGATTCTAACTATCATATGGAAGGGTTTACATTAGGAATTGTGATAGGCCTGTCAGGAAAGATGTGTCTTTAGTTTGCACTTGAAGCTGTAGACATTGTGATTTTATCTGATTCTCTGGGGTAGAGCATTCCAGAGAAGTGGTGCAACTCAGGAGAAGTCTTGTATACGAGCGTGGGAGGTTCTTCTAATAGAGGATGTAAGTCTTAGATCATTGAGTGAACGGAGAGAACGGGTTGGGCAGAAGACAGATAAGTGATGAAATGTAGGGAGGTGCAGTATTAGGGAGAGCCTTGTGGATGAGGGTGATAACTTTATATTGTATACTGTATTGAATAGGCAGCCAATGTAGTGATTGGCGCAGACCTGGGGCATCGCTGTAGCGTCTAGAGACTGATAGATGAGCCTGGCCGCTACATTCAGAATAGATTGTAGAGGGGAAAGATTATGTAACTTGCTGCAAAGTCCACATGGCATAATATACAACCATGTGCGCCAATATTGGCCAAAATTTTGAAGCAAAACTTGGACTTGGTGTCATAAACTTGGACTACGTGGCACAAGCTTGGACTAGACAGTTGCACCATTATTATTATTATTAGCATCAGCTACTGTGATAAAGCTGGCTTGTCTATGTCTATACAGTATAAATATAGTAAAAGATAGAAATAATTCTACCCCACCGTCTTCTATCAAAGGAGTGTCCCACAGTGGAGTGTTCATGGAGTCTCTTGAGCATGCACGTTGCTTCAACTAACATCTAAAGGCTATGGGATGATCGAGAAATGTACTTTGTCAGGTATTTTTTGTAGCATTTGTATGTACATCATATATGAATTAAATATCTCTTATGTAAATTTACTATCTCACTATATTACTATGTCCTACTATACCTATATATCGCTGTGAAAAATGGGATTAGATCAGTGGGCAGACAGCTAATACAGTTATAGTTAAAGTGAGTGAAATAAAATGTCTTTAATGTACCATATGCAAGCTGGGGAGTTGTCATATGCAGGTCATATAGGTTCATAAGCCATAATTTGCTTTATCAGATGAAAGTAGATGCATACAAATAAAGTATGTCTTAAGTGCAGTCTGCCTGCCTCTGCCAAGACCAGCTAATTTACAGTGAAAATATGCCAAGAGTTTGAGAAGACATCTTCATAATGTGCAGCAGAGGCAAAGGAGGGGAGAAGTAGCAGGCCGAGTATTCCTCCAGACTGCAGCATGGCACCAAACCAGCTTTAGTGTTTTCTGGAGTCAGAGATATAGGCCAAAAATAAAGTGATGTTTTAGCAAATAGAAAAGCAATTAAGTGTAATCTATGTATTTGTTGACCATATTGCACAGCATATCGGCTGAAATGATCGGCAATTTGTGTTTTATTCCGTCCGTAGTTTCTGCTTGTCTAGCAATGACCGTGAAGAGGATTATGAAATGGTTAAAGGCTTAGACGTATTTGATTTATGTACATTTCACTTTATATCAGATGATAATTGCAGAGTTATTAATAGTCCTAAATAAATCCAATGTTTCTGTAAAGATTTATAGTTTATGCTGATACTTTAGATGACGGATATGAAATGTACCTTTGTGAACCAGGTGGCTCTGTGTATAGTGGGGCTCAATTTTGTTTTAGTCCCTTTTATATTTTTAGAAGGCAACAACATACAGTAGAATAAACCATGTGCCTGGGTTATATTTGCCTAAATTCCCTCCGCTCTGCCATGTAAATGGTTTATGAAGTGCATATAGAATTAGAAATCTGCCTGAGAACTTGCATTCATTTTACTGAGCCAACAACTGCATTCTTTCTGCACTCTCTATGTCAATATTATTTGTCCTCTAGGCATAAAATGGACAAATTCTGGTTAAAAATAGAAGTTTATTTCAATTTATAGGTAGGAATGAATAATTTCCATTGATAGATAAAAATGATGCATCCAGAAAAGTTTTTTGCTCTGTTCACATTTAAAGGGATTCTATCATTAGAATCCTGTTTTTAGCTAAAGCCATGTAGGAATAGTCTTAAGAAAGGCTATTCCCTTACGTCCCACCAGCGGCACAATGTGGGGTATTTTCTGCCCCTGTGTGCTGGTAGGACAGGCGGAATTTTTAATTAGCCAGGTTTAATCCCCTGGCTGGTCCCTATAAGAGGGCACCACACCCCTCCCCCTGCGTGTTTTTTTCTGTCCTGTGTGTGGACAGGTGGGGAGGACTTGGTGTCCTCCTATAGGGCTCAGGATTTACTTACCGTCCTGAGTCCTGTCCCTCGTCGGCTGTCTGCTTCACTCGGGCTAGGAAGGAAGCAGATAGTCAGCTGCTGCGGCAGTTTTTACCCTCCCTCCCTCCCTCCTCTTTCCTACCTGCAGCTTTGCAGGTTACAGCCGTGGCGTGCTGACCTGGAGAGCGCCTCCGTTGCGCTCTCCGGCGTGTCGGCTTCAGTGCCGCGGACCTCGGGGAGCCGGAACCTTTCTCCAGTTCCCTAGCAGCAGAGGAGGCTTCTTTGGGCGCGTACTTCCGGCGCCTCACTTCCGGTTGCGGCGGCGGCCGCGCCGGAATACAATGTTGGGTCCCCGGAGTTTGGGGGGACCAACAAGCAGGCAGAGGCAGTGCCTCTGTATCTGTCCCCCCCCCTGCTTTTCCTTTTTTCCAGCAGGCAAAGGGTTGCAGGGAGGGGGTGGGGGGGCGGGCTTCAGGCGGCCCCGCCCCTTCCTGGCAGCACTTAAAAGGGAGGGCAGGGCTTTGACTCCCTGCCTTCCTAGCTTGTTCTAGTGGGGCTCCTAGTCTCTACTAGTGTTTAGTGCTATCTGCTGGTTGCCTTGCGGCTGTTGTGCAGTTCAAGCACCTACGCCTGGTAAGAAATCATATGATTTTATGTATAAGTTGTACTCCTCTTACCCACTGATTATTGTTTAGGTGTGTAGCGGTTGCTACTTTACCATCATGTCTTCCTCTACCACTCCCCCTGGAGCTCAGGAAAGGAGAAAGTCCTCATCTAAGAGGAAGCACTTTTCCTGTCGAGATTGTGATATCCCCTTGCCTGATGGTAAGCGTACTGGGGGGGTAGTCTATCTCTCCCTGCGGGAGTGTTTGACAGGCCTTTATGTTCCCAGGGTATGATTGGTCTCGCTGTCGTTCCTGCAGAGGCCCTCTCCCTGAGGAACATTCCCCAAGGGACATTGTGGTATGGATAAAGGAGTACATGGTGAGTACGGTACAGAATACAAGTGGAATGATGGGTTCCTCACTTCTGGTAAGCTCCTCCTCCTTGTCTTTTAGGATGAATCTTTAAAGGACATCCGTACCTCCATTACGCAGCTCTCTAAAAGGCAGCGCTCAGAAGGGCACTCGGCATCTCTTCCCTCCCTAGAAAGACTTCAGGTGGAGGATGACTCCTGCCCCTCGGAGGCGCAGTTGAGTATGGCCAGCAAACCCATTTTTCCATGGGATAAAACATCAATTTTGCTGAAGGCCATCCGGTCAAGGGACCAGGATGGCACAGGGGAAGCCTCCGCTTCTACCTCTGGGGGGCAAGGAGCCTTCCAAGTAGATGCAGAACTATCTGCCTGCATGGAACAAGAGTGGAAGTTCCCAGAAAAGGCTCATGTCGCCTCCCGGGTGTTTAAGAACCTATATCCCGTAGACCCTGCCCAGCTGGACCGCTGGGGACCGCCACCAAAAGTTGACCTGGCGGTTGCAAAGATGTCCCGTCGCACCATTGTACCCCTAGAAGATGGGTCTAATTTACAGGACCTCCTGGACAGGAGAATAGACTCATCCTTGAAGAAAGCATACGCCACCGCTGAAGGCAGTCTAGGGTGGCTATAGCCTCCACCGAGGTGGCGGACTTCCTTCGTGCCCGTTTAGCGCAACTGGAGCAGGATATAGATGCGGGCATTGGAAGGGACAAGATCCTGGCTTCAATGGCGCCGGTACATCTGGCGGCTGATTTTCTGGGGGAATCCTCCAGACAACAGCTACGGCTGGCTGCTAAAACAATGGCCCAGACAACGGCCGCAAGAAGACCGCTGTGGCTTCGTCCATGGAGAGCAGATCTGCCATCCAAGTATGCACTCTGCAGCCTGCCCTTCCAGCCTGGTAGGGTGTTCGGGCGCGGCCTTGACGACCTTATGGAGGGTCTAGCCGATGATAAAGGCAGATCTCTGCCTCAAGCCACCAGAGGCAGAAGACCTCCCCCAGGGAGAGGTCGAGGGGCCACTCCCAGAGCTCAAGCCCAAAGACGCTCCAGGTTCCGGTCCAGAGGCTCTGGCCGGGGGCGTGCCAGGGAGGAGCCAAGAGGTAGGCCGACCTTTTGAGGATGCGCCGCTCTCTGTGGCCCAACATCCTGTGGGTGGGCGTCTTGCCCACTTTTTCTTCATGTGGAAACAGGTCATCAAGGATCCGTGGGTCTTGCGGGTAGTTCAGCAGGACTATGCCCTAGAATTCAGTCATCTTCCCCGCGATCAGTTCATCATTACTCGTGTCCAGGCTGCTTCCCAACAAGACATCTTGGAGGCAGCCGTCCTGGAATATTGGTCGAAAGGAGCCTTGGAGAAGGTTCCTACTCAAGAACAAGGACACGGAGTCTACTCCCCGGTTTTCCTCGTCCCCAAGCCATCCGGGGGCTCGAGGATGATAATAGATTTAAGGTATCTCAACCGATTCTTAAAGGGGAAACCCTTTCGGATGGACTCCGTAGACTCCGTAACAGTGTTCCTTCAGCAGGACGAAGTAATGGCAACCTTGGATCTAAAAGATGCGTACCTGCATATACCCATCTTCCCTCCACACAGAAGATACCTGCAAATAGCCGTCCAGATATCTGGCCACAGAGAGCACTTTCAATTCACCGCCCTCCCTTTCGGCATATCTTCAGCCCCATACGTTTTTACCAAGACGATCGCCCCCGTCGCCGCCGCTCTGAGATTAGAAGGCCTCTTCGTGGTTCCTTACTTAGACGACTGGCTCATAAAAGCTCAGTCTACTTTGGTACTTCACCAACATCTTCAGATCGCCGTATCCTTCCTGCAGAAGTTGGGATGGGTGATCAACTGGGAGAAATCCGAGATAGTGCCAGCCACCCGAAGGAAATTTCTCGGTTTTATTCTGGATTCTCAGACCATGCAGATCTATCTCTCCAGCCCAAGGAAGCTCAAAATAGAGGCAGCCGCCCGGTTCCTCTGCAGAACTCGGCGGGTAACGATCCGGACCGCCATGAGAGTTCTAGGCCTGATGTCATCTTCGGCCAGAGCGGTTCCTTGGGCCTTATGGCATTTGCGTCCCCTCCAGAAGGAAGTGTTGAGCGCCTGGAACAGGTCTCCGCGGGGACTGCAAAAG
Source organism: Leptodactylus fuscus (assembly GCF_031893055.1). NCBI lineage: Eukaryota > Metazoa > Chordata > Amphibia > Anura > Leptodactylidae > Leptodactylus > Leptodactylus fuscus. Next base: position 164,181,965 of record NC_134268.1, on the reverse strand, counting down.
AAGATCTGCCTTTCTCCCAGTACCCGTCTTTCCCTCAGATGGTGGATACACCTGAAAGACGGAAGGTCCACGGTTCCACCAGTGTGGACCCTGCTGACGACAGATGCATCCCACTGGGGATGGGGAGCCCACCTGGACGACAAGACGATTCAGGGCGCTTGGGCGCATCCGGAAGAGGGATCATCCAACCTGAAAGAGCTTCAGGCAGTATTCCTTGCTTTGTGTCACTTCGCCCCCCTCCTCAAGGGGAAGGCAGTCAAGGTCCGGTCGGACAACATGACGACGGTGATATATATAAACAAGCAAGGCGGCACCAGATCCCCGGCTCTGCAAAGAACCACGAACCTAATTTTCTCATGGGCAGAGAAGAACCTGTCCCATCTATCCGCTGTTCACATCAAGGGCTCCCTGAACATAGTAGCAGATCAGTTGAGTCGGGGTATTACCGTATCCGGAGAATGGTCACTTCATCCAGGAGTGTTCCAACAGATCGTCCAAAGATGGGGTCTCCCAGAAGTCGATCTTATGGCGACCCGACTCAACGCCAAGGTGGAAAACTTCTGCTCACTGTATCAGGAAGACAATCCCCTGGCAGTGGATGCCCTGTCCATCCCGTGGAGGTTCAGGCTGATTTACATCTTCCCTCCTGTTCCCATCATACCCAGGGTATATATTGGAGGCTTCCCCCCCGCCCAGACCTGGTAACTCAAGGAAAGCTGCTCTGCCAGGATCTGAGGAGATTCAACTTGACAGCCTGGAGGTTGACCAGTCCCTATTAAGGAATAGAGGACTTTCAAGTGCCGTCCTGAAGACGATGTCATGTGCCCGCGCAGAGTCAACTAATAAAAGTTACCAAAGGATTGGTAACATTTTTAAGACCTGGTGCTGGGAGCACGAAGTGGACTCTGTGGACCCCCCAGTGGGGGTGATCCTGGACTTCCTTCAGGACGGCCTAGACAGGGGGCTCTCGATCTCCACCTTAAAGGTGCATGTAGCCGCCCTGTCCGCCTGTCTGGGGAGGCGTTTTTCTCAAGACTCTCTGGTAAGCACCTTCCTAAAAGGGGTGGGGAGATTGAGACCAGCAGTAACTGCTCCAATCCACAAATGGGACCTCAGCACGGTCTTGACGGCACTATGCGAGAAACCATTTGAGCCTCTGGAAACAGTGGAACTAAAGTTTCTCACCTATAAGGTGGCATTCTCTTGGCAGTAACATCGGCCAAGAGGGTGAGTGAGTTGCAGGCTTTCTCCTGTGAGGAGCCATACACTAGTTTCTTTGAGGACCGGGTCCAATTGAGGTATCTTCCAGGTTTTACACCCAAGGTACCCTCCGCTTCCAACAGATGCCAGTTGGTCACGCTTCTGGTTTTTCATCCAGCGCCTTCCACAGCGGAGGAAGTCAAGCTGCACTCATTGGACTTATCCAGATGTTTAGGTATATACATAGAGCGTACTCGCTCTTTCAGGAGAGCAGAAAACCTGTTCGTCAATTTCTTTGGGAAGTTGAAAGGGCTTGCGGCTTCTAAGCCCACCATATCTAGGTGGGTGAAGGAGGCCATCAGAATATCATTCACGGCCCAAGGTTTACCTCCGCCTACCTTTCTGACGGCGCACTCCACGAGAGCAGTAGCCACTTCATGGGCAGAACGATGCGCTTTGCCGCTGGATCAGATCTGCGCGGCGGCATCCTGGAGCTCGGACTCCACTTTTGTAAGGCATTATAGGCTAGCCAGCCATACTGCTGAGGCCTCGGCGTTCGGCCGGACGGTGTTGAGCTCGGTTGAGCGCCAAAACCCACCCTAGGAGGAGAACTACTTGCTATCTCCCCACATTGTGCCGCTGGTGGGACGTAAGGGAATGAGGGGTTATGTAGATAACCTGTTTTCCCTGAGTCCCAACAGTGGCACAAATCTCCCTCCCTAAAAAAAAAAAAAAAAAAAAAAAATCCGGAGGAGAGTTTAGCATGACATGTACAGCTCGGTTCATGCATTTAATTTAAAGCTTATGTGTGTTGTATATAAGGATATACGTGTAAACATCACAGTGTTGTATCAGGTTCTGTGAATAGGACCTATTTTTGTCACTTGGTATTAACACGAAGGGGGAGGGGTGTGGTGCCCTCTTATAGGGACCAGCCAGGGGATTAAACCTGGCTAATTAAAAATTCCGCCTGTCCTACCAGCACACAGGGGCAGAAAATACCCCACATTGTGCCGCTGTTGGGACTCAGGGAAAACAGGTTATCTACATAACCCCTCATTCTTCCCCTACCTTCTTCACGTCGCCGTTCGTTAGATATCCTGGTTTTCTTCCATACGCTAATTATCATATATACTCGAGTATAAGCCGACCCAAATATAAGCCGAGGCCCCTAATTTTACCACAAAAAACTGGGAAAACTTATTGACTTGAGTATAAGCCTAGGGGGGAAATGCAGCAGCTACTGGAAAATTTCAAAATTAAAATGGTTGGAGTTTTTGGGTGCAGTAGATGCTGGGAAAGGGGAGGGGGTGTTTTGGTTGTCTGTCTGCCCCTTCCCTGAGCTTGAGGACTGGGGTTTTTTCCCCCCACTTGGAATTCAGTCTGGCTGAATATAGGGTATCTGCAGTGCTCCTATTAACCCCTTCCCGACGGAACAGGAGCACTGCAGATACCCAATATTCAATAGACCGGGCACTTTCAGACACAGGGATACCTAATGTGTTTGTGTTTCACAGTAATTTTCTACTTTTGTATGCATTCGAAAAGGAGTGATTTACAGCTTTTATTTTTTTAATTTTTCTTTAAGCTTCTCCCCCCCTCCCCACTATTTTGTGGGAGATTCTATATATTCACATTGCGGCTGGTCATAGACCCCCTCCCCCTCCTAAAAAAATAAAAAAATATTTTTTTCGCTGACTCGAGTATATGCCGAGGGGGGCTTTTTCAGCCAAAAACTGTGCTGAAAAATCCGGCTTATACTCGAGTATATATGGTAGCTCTCATGCAGCTCTGGGGGCGGTCCTCAGCACTCAAACAGCATTAGGGGTGTCCCCTGTGCTGCGAGAAAACTATCCAGTGCCGCCTTCTTCTTGTTCACCACCTCCACTTCTTCTTCCTTGTCCCGTCACGTCTTCTTCAGAAAGTGCCAACTGCGCATATCCATAGCCATTTTCTTGTGGCAGAACGGGAAAGAAGAGGCAGAGGCAGTAAACAAAAGAAGGCGGCACTGGATGGTTTTCTCGCAGCACTGGGGATGCCGCAAGTACTGTGTGAGCACTGGGGACCACTCCCAGTGCTGCGATAAAACTAATTAGCATATAGCCGAAAATTGGTATATCTAAGGAACGGCGGTGCGGAGAAGATATCTAACAGTATGGGAAGAATAGCCTTTCTTAAAGCTATTCTTACGTGGGTTTAGCTAAAAACTGTATTCTAATGATAGAATCCCTTTATCTCATGGCTTCCATTGTGTAGAATGTTATGTAAGGGTATGAACATTCAAGTGGAACAAAGGCAACCAATAATATTCCCGATGACTTATTTTCCATAGGACTTGTGGGGATCAAAAGCAGCAGACTTATTGGATTGTCTCATTTTCTGGAGGATTCCTTCATGTCTCATGGCACATGATAATAGTAACATCTCAGCATAGAAGAGTTCACTTTATACATACAGCAGATTTATCAAACGTGATAAGTATGAGACCTCATTCACACGTTCGTATAAAAAACGCAATGGAAAAAGGTCCTTTTTTTCACTGATGCTGATGCATCATATCAATGAAAGTATATGGGTCCATGTAAGAAAACTGATGATGTTTGTGTCAATAAGGCCTGATGCTAAGTATGGAAATGCAGACTTTAGAGATTCCCCTTGTGAGATTAATGTGTATAATTACTGTATATTAGTATTAGTAAGGTAGCACCTGCGATAGGGTAAGGATTTAGAGATGAGCGAGTACTGTTCAGATCAGCCGATCCGAACAGCACGCTCGCATAGAAATGAATGGACGTAGCCGGCACGCGGGGCCGCCGTCAAAGCGGAAGTACCAGGTGCATCCATTCATTTCTATGGAGCGTGCTGTTCGGATCGGCTGATCCGAACAGTACTCGCTCATCTCTAGTAAGGATGGTTTGTGCCCCTCATCCTTATGTTCTCAATGGTTCAGCAGTTATGTAACGTTTAGCTCCCCACATCACACTACATGCCAAGGAATCAGTTCATTCACTGAATAAAATGAGCAGAATAATCCGGCCCAGGCAAGATTAACACACTGGAAGAGGCAGAATTTTCTCTAAGTCAGAATATCTTCCTGTACGCTGAGCTCCGAATGGCTTTTGTGCCATTGAAGATGCTCATTAGCCCGGCATTTGTTCAGCACAAGTCACCATCTCCTTTCAGATCCTTATCTATTGTTACTACTTCAGAAACACATGGAGAAGCAGTGAAAAATAGGATTATCTTTGATCCTTCTCTTTATAAACAACATCCCCTCTGACCCATTTTAGTTTAGTCATTTGGCTGTCTCCGTTGCCAGGCCGCCCTGAGATATGTGCCGAGACATTCACAAATCAGACAACCACCATTCGCCAGTGCGCCCACTCTTATCAGATTAGATAGACCATATAATGTATAAATACATTATGGGAAATCTTATGCACGCGCTGCTGAAAAACCGCTCTGTAAATGGACCTGCAGTGTGGAGATTGTCAGTTCATGCCGCAGGTTTACACAATCGATTTGACCTTTTGCAATGTGTTTTTTTTATGCTATAGATTTTATAACAGATTTTCTGTTGTGGACATTCCTATTCCAAAGTAGGTTTGTAAGTTCTCTCCTTTCTTTTAGGGATATTTCAACCAAAAATAGGTTCTCTTAAAAAACTTGAGATTTGAAAGAACAATCTGGACAAGTCATATTGTGTGTGTGTGCGTGTGTATATATATATATATATATATATATATATATATATATATATATATATAGTATATATGTGGCATTGTTACTAATGACAACCAATCACAGTTCTAATGAAAGCTGCGGTGTCATTGGCTGCTATACTGTAATACTGCAATACTGTGTGTTGCATAAGAGAGCGGTGTATGAGGGATACAAAGAAAACTCAGTCTCATGCACTGCCACTTTGAGCCTTGCACTGTATTGTACATATCAAGGTCTATAAGCTTTGTATTTCATTCTACATTTTATATATAAAGTAATGATCTGTAATAAAATTGTTGAAAAATAACAAGTAGTTTAAGGCTTTGTTCACATCTGTCTTGGAGTCTCAGTAAAACAACAGACACCTGACGGCCCCCTTTATAGTCAATGGGGTCCCTAGGAATGCATCATTTTCCTGATCCATTGCTCTTTGGCAATAGATAGGACAGTGCAGATGTGAATGCAGCGTAAACAAATTGCCATTAGAAATATTATAGACTATTCAGTGGATACCATAGACCTTCCCTCTTCATTTGTGGTTTGAATACAAGTGAATTCTTGTTCAGCTGAAAGCTATTCCTTCCATGCACATATTGGGAGAGGTATAAGCTGCTGTCAGACACCTCTAGTGGCAGTGACTTAGTCTCGGATATGTTTGTCAGCTATGTTAGCTATTTGTCCTACAGTTTGTAACAATTGTGTCCATTGCAGGGACAATTTGTGAATATAATGGAAGAGACAAGACCTCATTCTAGCACCATGTTTAATAAATATGACAAATATTACTGGTCATGGAAATTATTCATCAATACACAAGGCTGAATCTGTATTTTCTATCCATCACATTGAACTTGGTGTTTGATTCACAGGCAGTAGAAACTTGAAAAGATTTTTGTATTATTTTGTGGGAAAATATATAGTATAAATTAAAGGGATATTCACCTTCAAATATTGATATGAGGCACCGACAGTCAAAATTCTGCAGTTCAGTTGATCGGTGCAGCTTGGTTCACTCCCCAATTTGATGTGAAGGGTTTTGGTACTTCAGTGTTTCCTCATAAATAGCAAGTCACTATGTAGGACAACCCACTTGTCTTCTAAGCATAGGAAACATTAGGATATACTATAAATGAATACATGAAAGATTATACTGACTATTTTATCCAACAGTAAATTAATCTGCTCATCTTCTCCTGGACTATAACATTCTGCCTGCAGATAGGACAATGTAACAGGTTCTTTTTAACAGCTGATTACGTTCACCCCTCTCCAGTCCACCTTAAACTGCGCTGCTCACTTAATTCAGCTCTCCCCCTTTTCTTCATCGGCTGCTCCCCTCTGCCAAACCCTTTACTGGCTACCCATAGGCCAGCGAATAGAATTCAAGTTACTAACACTGACATACAAAACCATCCACAACCTGTCCCCTCTATATATCTCTAACCTAATCTCTCACTACCTGCCCACACATAACCTCAGATCCTCCAAAGACCTCCTACTCCGCTCTGCTCTCATCCGCTCCTCACACAACCGTCTCCAAGATTTCTCTTGTGCATCCCCCATACTCTGGAACTCATTACCAAGACACATAAGACTGACCCCCACAATCACAAGCTTCAAGAAGGCCCTGAAGACTCATCTATTCAGGAAGGCCTACAACCTCCAATAACACTACTGTCACCACATCACCATCTGAACATCCTCTCCCCTCACCTATTGTCTCTATCTCCCATCCCTCATAGACTGTAAGCTCTTTTGGGCAGGACCTTCTATACGACTGTACCAGTCGGTCACTGTTAGTATTTTATTTATTTTTTATATTTTGTGCACTGTAGGTAAAATTTCAGAAGTACAGCTCCATGGAATTAATACAATCATGCACAGCACCATGGAATTAATATAATAATGCACAGCACCATGGAATTAATATAATAATGTACAGAGCACCATGGAATTAATATAATAATGTACAGAGCACCATGGAATTAATATAATAATGTACAGCACCATGGAACTAATATAATAATGTACAGCAGCATGGAATTAATATAATATTGCACAGCACCATGGAATTAATATAATAATATACAGCAACATGCAATTATTGGTGATCTATAAATAAATAATAATAGTTCACAGACAGTGTCTACTATCAGGACAGCTTTATTTTTACTTCTAGTGTTCACCATCCCACATTTACCAGGTTTATCTCATAGAGATAAAGTATGTATCATGCTAACTTCTCTATATCCTATGCATGTATCTGCGTCAAGATCAAATATCCTTAGAACAAAGTGCCCTCTTATGAGTCTGGCTACTGCTGCAGCATTGCAGCCTGAATGTGAAGTAGTACAGGGATGTTGCTTCTTTGCTGCAGTCTATCTAGAAATGCTTAGATATTATTTAATAATCTTCCAGATATGTTCTGCTATTAATTTATGGCATTTTTATTGGCAGTAAATTAACTTGTATATGTTCCAACCTATATCAAAACCTCTGAATCCTATTGAGGCCCCTTCCATATATGATCATACCCAAACACAATAATGAAGGAATGAATGTCCAAAAAGAATTAAAAAAACAACATTTACCACCTAACCACTGGGACTACTATCAATCATGAGAACAAGTGTCCCTGTGCCCTCTGTGTGTATCAAGGAGTAGTGCATATAAGATAAGATAATCCTTTAATAGTCCCACCATGGGGAAATTTCAGTATCTTACAGCAGCATAGTAATACAGATACAGGATAATAACAATAATATATTACAGAAGGAGACACACATAAAAAGGCTTCAGGATCATTTAGTTGTCTTTGCAGACTACTCTTTGCTTCTCCTGATGTACATTATGTAGCCTGACCGTGGTTGGGAGGAAGGATCTCCGATAGCGCTCCTTCTCATACTTGGGGTGAAGCAGTCGGTCACTGACAGTGTTGCCAAGTGCTGTCAAAGTCTTGGGATAGGATTTATTCTCCAGCATGGAGGTCACCACCAACAGTATCCTTATGTCACCCACCACCTGCACTGGGACCAGTGGGCTCCACAGGACGGAGCTGAGTCTTTCTGATGGACTTACAACTTGTGATGTAAGGCATGTTAAGCAATATTGTGGCACAAATTATGTCAGAATTCTGACACATTTTGCTTAGAAAATCTCCCTCCATGAAATCGTAACAGACTCCCTCTGAAACTCTCGGTGATTTCATGCTAGCTTCTTTCCAACTGGTTTGACTTGGTGGACAGTTTTCTACCATTTTGCATATAGGATTTTTAAAAATATATTATTTCTGAAGCACTAAAGTGTAAGACCTAGTTATTTGTAATGCCTGTTTGGCTATCATGGCGTGGCTGCCCATTGCAACAAGAATCTCCGTATAGGTTCCCTTTAAGTGCCTTGAAAACCTTTTCTTGTGAATATTCCTTTACACACAGTGCCTATATGTAATAAGCTGTGTGTACTGCTATTAAGTGTATATTATGTGTATATTTTTCCTTACATCTTATATTTGAAGATAAAACATCCTATATTGTTCACAATTCCATGTTTTGCGCTCTTTAAGACGTGCATTGACACTGTTGTAGACATGCAGCTGACCGGACACTTGAGCTCCATTAAGGCTGGGCAAGGAGCTTTGCTATTATTTTACATCCTGTTTATTGATTTTCCTATTTGTACAAGACGTATCGATACAATACACGCAGCCAACTATGCTAGCTACAAATATGCTTGGAAAAGAAGAAACATAATACTGGAGAAATGAAAAAGAAACAGGAAATTAGTTATTTGCAAAAAAAATAAAATAAAGAGTCAATTGTCTTTTAGAAATCCAAATGTCAACATAAAATGTGGTTATGTTGCTGTTGCTGAGCTATAGATATTTTAACATGATAGTAATTAATATATTTTGCTTCCTGAAAATTTTCAGTGTACATTATGAAGTCTCAGAATAGGAGCCTATGCATGGAGACTTGTGAAATCATCATCTACTGTAACATGGGCTCACAGTAAGGCTTGGGCTATACACTGAATACAAGCTCCAACCTATTGTAAAATGGGTGTTGTAATGTGGTTTCAATTGTTTTCTATAAGGGACCAAGGTGCAGGAAGCCCCCTGAAGAGGCGTTAGGCTGTTGGCAAGAACCAGAATAGATAATTGAGCGCAACCAGTTCTGTATTAAAATTACAACCAAATCTGTAGAACCAGGGAGAAGTGGTACCTGGCCCGGTTCTGCTACTGGTAGGCTTCCTGCTTTACCACTCTTCAACTTGTAGGCTGCAGGCCACATTAGATCTGTGGACTACAAATAGCATGGCATAAGAGATAAATATTAGAGATGAGCGAACACTGTTCGGAACAGCTGTTCCGAACAGCACACTCACAGCACGCTCCCATAGAAATGAATGGAAGTGGCCGGCACGCGGGGGGTTAAGCGACCGGCCGCCGGCAAAGCGTATGTGCCAGGTGCTTCCATTCATTTCTATGGGAGCGTGCTGTTCGGATCAGCTGATTCGAACAGTGTTCGCTCATCTCTAGTAAGTATCAGTACTTACCTGTCTGCTCCCTGGTCCCACCTATTCCTGCTCTGGACACACAGTTGTGATGTCATATGCACCCGGATCAGAAAGCATAGAGACAGAGAAGGACTAGGTCTTTTAATTCAGTTTACACCACATCTCATTTTTGATAAGATAAGATAATCCTTTAATAGTCCCACTATGAGGAAATTCAGTGTGTTACAGCAGCATGTATAATACAGTAATATATTACAAGATAAAGAACACATACAAACTCAGAATAGCAGATAGAAAAGATGCTAGGAGTCATAGCAACTAAAAAGAAATACTGTAGGATCATTTAGTTCTCTGTGCGGACTGTTCTACGTTTGGCCTAATGTTGGTTATACAGCCTGACCACGGTTGAGAGGAAGGACCTCCGATAGCGCTCCTTCTCACACTTGGGGTGAAGCAGTCAGTCACTGACAGTACTGCCCAGTGCAGTCACAGTCTCATACATGAGATGGGAGTTGTTCTCCAGTGTGGAGCTCACCACGTACATTATCCTTCTGTCACCCACCTGTACTGGGTCCAGGGGGCTCCCCAGGACAGAGCTGGCCCTTCTAACCAACCTGTAAAGTCTATTTCTATCCGTGGCTGGTATGTTACTCCCCCAGTAGGCCACTCCGAAGAATATGGCTGATGCTACCAGAGATGAAAAAGACCCGAAGAAGTGCCCCCTGGACTCCCAAGGCAGGTAAAGCCTGCTGTGACCCTTTCTGTGCAGCACATCTAGGTGATCGGCCCAGTCCAGCTTGTTATTGAGAGCACACCCAGGTACTTATAGGTCCTGACAATCTCAATGCCTGTCCCTGGATGTCCACCAGATTTGGAGCACGTCTCTGCTTACTAAAGTCCACCACCATCTCCTTGGTCTTCTCAGCATTAATCCTGAGGTGGTTCCGCTGACACTATTCCACAAAGTCCCAATTTAAGTTACAGTGTAACTCCATTTTCTTTACTTTATTTTTTGCACCACACTATATTGGTCATTGCTTGGAATGATATTTTATTGTATGCAGCCAAGAACATTTATGCAATGATATAGTCCTAGACATATAATGTTGCTTTCTGTATGTAATCTTACATTATGTGAACTGAATAAACGGATCCCCTTTAATAAAATGTGTACTAGTAAATGACATTATCTGCTTAGAAGGCATTATAGTATTGGCTCATTCAAATATGAGGATATATATTGTATATAAAAGGATATAATATTGGCTGATGAAATATGAGGAGGAGTATGTGTATCATTATATTGCAAGAATACCCCGGCTCCGGTAAGACACCAGTGATATAGTAGATAGTTCCTAAATGCTATATTCAGGCAGTGCATCACGTCCTGTCCTGTCGCTCTTTATGAATGATGTTGGCAGTGTTTACAAGTGAAAGACCTTCACAATCCATCTTATTTTTCCTCTGTGCTCCATGTATCTGATGGAAGTATTGAAGTGCACTTGTAGTCATTGCTCCTGCTAATATCTATGGCAAGATAATCTGTTAAAAAACGTGAGAATTACTTAATCAATAAACACTATGAACCTTTTGGCTGCATCCCCGTGAAAGGAGAGTTTGTGCTAGAACTGAGCCACGGGCTCTGGGAAACTCTAACAGATTAAAAGCAAAATTAGGCATATGTCAAATAATAGATGAAAAAATGCAGGAATCCAATATTTTCTATCAAGTCTGCCTGGAAAAAGTCTTTGTACATTACAGTTATGAGCTGGAGCAAAAGTGAATTAGAAATTATCTCTATGGCACAGTAGATCCACCCACGTGAAAAGCTCTCCAAATCACTCCCGAAGAGAAAAAGCATGCTCTGCAGGGAGCGACTAAGAGTCAGAGCACAACTCACCCAATCCCACCGCAAAATTGGGTTAATTCAGGACAAATCAGAATATTCTGTATTATTATTTAGCTATTCCGGGAATCTATGTTATAGTATTATTCTCAGGGATTGTCTTCTCACTGCATAGCTTGTATTCAGACGTATTTGTAATTCCCCATCCTATTATACAGCTACACTGGATAATGCAGCCATATAGTGATAGATCACCTTACCTTTATTACAAGTCAAAACTGAATAGGATTTAAAGAGAAAGTACACTGCTGCTTTGTGTAAAACCCCAATGAATACCCTGTCTACCAATAAGTATTCGGACACCTATGGTAGAATAGAAAAACAACATTTATTCCTATTCAATAGTTGGTAGAACCCAGCAGATGCTTCCTTACAGATGGTATCGATAGACACAATACTCCCGGATGCCTGGTGTAACTCCTGGTGTATGTGAGCCATCGGTTGGGTGCGGTTTCTCTGGCCAGCACTCATTGGTCTCTATCTCCCAGTTTCGGGGTCTGCCAACTCAGGGCACATTCCGGCAATAACTGGTTCACTTTCCACTTCGTAACCACATAGGCCACTGTCGATTTGGGGTAATTCAGTTTGCTTGCTACGTCCCTTAAGGAGCGACCATTTCTGTGGTACCCCACAATTACCCCTTTCTCAAAATCGTACAACTCTGCACTTCGTGGCATCTTGCATGCAACTAATGCCAATGCACTAATACCAATGCACTAATGCCTATGCTGTTTCCTATTTAAAGAGGACCTTTCATGGGTTTGGGCTCATACAGTTCTATATACTGCTGGAAAGCCGACAGTGCGCTGAATTCAGTGCACTGTCTGCTTTCCCGATCTGTGCCCCGAGTAAAGAGCTTTTGGTCCCGGTACCATAGCTCTTTACGGTCAGAAGGGCGTTCCTGACAGTCTGTCAGGAACGTCCTTCTCCGCAGCAGCGCCTATTGCGCTGTACAGTGTGAGCGGGGAGGAACGCCCCCTTCCCCTCCTGATAATACTTGTCTATGGGCGAGCACTGTGAGCAGAGGGAGGGGGTGTTCCTCCCTGCTCACACAGTACAGCGCGGTAGGCAGACCGGATTCAGCGCACTGTCAGCTTTCCAGCAGTATATAGAACTGCCTGTGCCCAAACCCATCAAAGGTCCTTACTTACATCACGACTGCATTTGCATGGGTGTCCAAATACTTATTGGTAGACAGTGTACAATAACACTACTAAATATGTTTTCTAATACATGAACACAGTGAGGCATATTCATTCATATATTAAGGCCAGTTTGGGTGAATACCATTATACAAAGCCCTTGCAGTAATTTTTGACACATAGAAATGAATGTAATTTATCACTGTTATTTTGAAACATTCATTAGAATAGTTTTTAAAAATCAGCATTGGCCTGACCTTGCTTGTTTTCCCCGGGTACACATGTAGTTAAATATCAGTGCCTGGGAGAAGAGGCCGGCACATTATTTGTATAGTGCACTGTATTTATACATCCTTCCCATTAAATAGATTGTCTGACATTTATTTTAGTGTTTAACCATGCAGCTGAAGGAACCAAGAACATAAAAAAAACTTTACTCGCTTTTCAAGGTTCTATCTTCGAGCTGCTTGGGCCAGTCTCAGGCTAAGGACAGGTCACTATCATTGGCTGCAGTTTTCACCTAGCACAAATGGGGTGTCATTTATGACATCAGTGGAGAAAACTGCAAACTGAACACTGGACCTGCCACCACTGAAAACGTAGGATTGGGGAGAGGTGAGTAAATTTTATGTTCTTTGTCCTTTAGCAGCACAGTATTACATTTAAGGCTATCTTTTTCACATGATTTAAACAATGACAGACATCAGCTGTCACTTGTTGGAAATCCTGGCAATAAATGTTTAACTTCCCTGCAGTGCCCCCACAGGGGAAATTAAGCATTACACCATGTCCACTGAAATCAGTGGATTACCTGGATAATCCAGGACCGAACCTTTACTCCAGAGTAAGACAAATTTATTGTAGCTTTTCTTCATTTTGGCCCAGAGTTAAAGATCCAAGAACAAGGACCGTCTGTATTAAAGGGGTTGTACCATTATGGATATTTGACACAATTGCCGGGTCCACCAGTGATCAGGACGACAGGGCACCATAATGGCACAACCCGTGTAATTTAGAGTTGCCTAATAGAGTTATGAAAATGTTATTCTAAACCAAACAAGCCCTATTATGATTTAGTTTTTTATGCTTTTATACTGAAGGTTTACCTGTTCTCATGCATTGATCATAAATCTCCGATGAGCCCTGCCATATCGGACTACATCTTGTGTGTGCAGAACAAGTCTGCAGATAAAGGCTTCATTCAGAAGTCTTAACAATGACAGGTTTTTTTTAGTTCTGAATAGTTCTGCCTCCATAAAGCTTGAGCAGTGCTTAGATCAATGAAACAGTCAATTTTGTGCAGCTTATTCCAACAAAAAGGGCTTTTTCCTTTTGAGACACTAACAACACCTACAATTAGGTTGGGACGTGTGAGTATATGCTAACTGCATCCAAGCTAATGTCTCCTATGTGTGAAACACACACAATGCTGGCCAGGTGAATATCCTACTTTACAAATTCTCATATTTTGCACGTTTTCCGACACTGTTAGCACATTCGGGATGCATGAACAGCTCTTTTCTGCTATGTTAAATGAAACAATGTAGCGTGTAGTTTACAATGGTCACAGCCAAAAAGAAGGTGAAAGAGCTGTCTGCAATGTATGGTGCTGAAGTCTACAAGTGTAAAGTATTATGCGATGTTACTAGAGATGAGCGAACAGCGTTCGACCGAGTACATGTTCGATCGGATATCAGGCTGTTCGAGATGTTCGATTCCAGTCGAACACCACGTGGTAAACTCACTGAAAATTTGATTCCCCTCCCACCTTCCCTGGCGCTTTTTTTGCACCAATAACTGTGCAGGGGAGGTGGGACAGGAACTACGACAACGGAGGCATCAAAAAAAGTATTTGGCTGGCTAAATCAGGTGACCTCCAATTTATACGAATAGTGGATTTAATATCTGGGTCATATGTGACTGTGAGACAGGGATAGATGTACAGGCAGGGTTAGCTAGGGATTACCTTTATTTAGGTGGGAATGTCACTCACCCAGCTCTTTGGGGCTCTATCTTGTCGGGATCCCTGTCAGCTTGTGACATGCGTGAGATGACTTTTTCCCATAGGAATGCATTGACCAGAGTTGATTGGCCGAATGCCATAAAGAGTACAGCATTTGGCCAATCAACGCTGGTTCTGCCGTGGGAGGTGGAGTCTAAGATCGGCCCACAGCAGTCTCCATTCTGGTCTGATCTCAGATGTAGCAGCGTTGAGCGCATGCTGTGCTCTGTTACACCCTCAGATGCAGCAGAGCTGAGTGTGTGCTGAACCCTGCTACATCTCAGATGTAGCAGAACTGACTATGACTGGAGTATAAGTGATGATGTAAGAGCAGAATAGTGACTGCAGCTCTAGATGTGACTGGAGTATAAGACATAATGTAACAGCAGAATAGTGACTGCAGCTCTAGATGTGACTGGAGTATAAGACATAATGTAACAGCAGAATAGTGACTGCAGCTCTAGAGGTGACTGGAGTATAAGACATAATTTAACAGCAGAATAGTGACTGCAGCTCTAGATGTGACTGGAGTATAAGACATGATGTACAGCAGAATAGTGAATGCAGCTCTAGATGTCACTGGAGTATAAGTACGATCGAACAGTCGAGTACTGAGCGGCTACTCGAATCGAATTTTGAACTTTGAACATTTCACTGTTCGCTCATCTCTAAATGTTACCATACAAATGCATTAGACTTAGTCCCATAGAAGTGGATGGAACAGTAGCTGAGAATGTACAGCATTGCTTCATTATTACATGGGAGATTGTGGGCACCCTTTGGAGGGATACTACAGGGATTCAGATACCACATGTTTTTTTTATTGTGGAAAACCTTTACAAAATGTAACCTATTAAATAAGGAGAACATGACATGTCTAACTGGAGATGTGTGAAAATCCTCACAGAAGACACCAACCACAGTGCTGGATATACTATCTGCCATTACAGTTGAGGCTAGACAAGACAGTATACCTATGGCAAACTGGACAAGTGGTAAGTCTAGTTTGGGCTTTAAAGTGTAGTGAAAAATTCAGGTTACAGTCAAAAGAGTATTAGAGGTAGAGATAATAAACAAAATAAAGAGACTTAGCTACGGAGACCTCTGATGTCCCAAAACAGGGGTCTTAAGCCAAATTTCTGGCAACCAGCCATCAGAGCATCCTACTACAACCAATGGCAATCTCAAATTGAATTATAGTCAAATCTAAAGAATATTAAGTAGCCTAAACATTGAGCCTGTCTCCCTTCAAGGCAGCCCTTATCAAACCTTGTCAAACTACCGTATCTTGACTCTTCTATCTAAACAATATTTCTGGACTCGCTAGGTTCCAAGTTACTAGATCACAGGTGAACATTCTTGGTCATATGATAAGGCCATATGTAAAAAGGTCAGCAGTATGGGAATTAGCAAAATAGCAATATATATATATATATATATATATATATATCCAAGAGATTGCAATATAATAGCAACTGATTATTAGTAAAGACTATAATGTTTATTTTTCTTTATCAAAAGTAAAAAATAAAGAAATGTTCCAGATATTGTAGTGTCTGAAGATGGTGCTGATGTTTCTTCTGCTACTTGTATTGGTGGTGCTACCAGATGCCTTGGAGCAATGAATGAATGAGGTGTGCAACTGGTACTGTTAGTTGTCTCCCTGAAATCTATAGCAGATTGGGAACAGAGTGTAACTAAATGCCAATGTTACCTCCTTTTGGGAATCAGCAAAAAATTCTCCTATTTTGCTAAAATTCCCCTTTGCTTGATGTTAACAATACACTTGTCACCATGTCAGCTTGCTATGCTTGGCCATCTTCACAAGTAAGGTTCAGCTTTTTCCCTGGATGAGATGTAGAAGCCGTTTTTCTTCGAACATCCCTTATTACATGAGTGTGTTTCCTGTATTATAAATAGTAAGGGAATGCCATCATGATGTTGCAGTTATCCCTGACAAATATGGGGGTCTCTTCAGGAGGCAACACACTTCTCTCATGAGCCTCCAATGGCAGATTGTTCTAGTGGCCGGCTAAATGCAGTAATCATTTGTCACATTATACAGCTCACACTGACAATCCAGCATGTGCAAGGCGGAATTCCAGCAAGCGAGACATTCACAGATAAGGTGGTAGAAGAGCAGACTGTTTTGTTGCTCCAAGTCAGGCAGTGTGTTCTTAGCCATTGAAATTACTTAAACGTGCAGACACTTTTCTGGCCATGAGCAGAAACCCCTTTAAGTCAATATACTGTATGTCTTTATATAGCAGAACACAAACAGATTTCTGAAAATGATGATAATGATCATGTGCTGGTTGTGGATGTGGCCTGACTACATGAAAGACCGTGGTCAGGAGTAAAACGGTCTTGTTCACTTTGCTTAAGACAGCAAATTCTATTTTGCCAAATTAGCTGGTGTGAGTACAGAGATTCATAGTTATAGATTTTGCACAGTGCAATGGATTTACTATATGGTAATGTGCAGAAAAATTCACACATGGGAAGAAGACCACCAGCACCTGCAGCACAGAAAACATGTCTACCAGTGTTGGCACCACCCAAGCTTCCCTTATGTCTGCCCCTAACAGATTTTCTTGATGTTGTGGCCACTTGTCAGCTTACCTATCTATTGTCACTGCCAGCTGTTCCTCTGCGTGCCCCTACTAGCATGACTACCATTACCTTTTGCCACTACTACCACCAAAATCAGCATTCATATCTTCCAATGCTGCTACATGACAAATTTTGTAGAAATTCCACAATAAATTATTAAATGCGCTATAGCAGATTTGGCAATGAATGTGGATTAGAACTGGCAATTCCCTTAGAAAGTATTAAATGTGCCATTGCCATGTATGTAGCAATGAATTCAGCTTAAAAGTGTCAAAGACACGGGAAAATTAACGGCACCTCTGTATGATGGTAAATCCAATAATAAATGTGGCATATGTCTGGCAGTGGCAAAACACTGGAAACTGTAAATGAAAAGATAAAACAAACATTGCTTGGGCACTTTTTTACACTTTTTTACATAGTAATACAGTGTAATATTTGGATAGATTATATTCACTTTTACACTATGTAAGATTTGACAGAATTGTCACTTCTTTTACACAGACAGAGCGTGTGCTGGACTGTCACTAACTCTTATAATCTCTCCATTCATCTATTCTCTTCTCCTCACTCTTCACTATTTCCTATCTGTCTTTTCTGTAATAATGTAATTTTTCTTTATTTTTGCACCTAGCCCCCTAGCTGAGGTCTGTTGCTGTTCTCTTTCAGCCTTCTCCATAGAATATGTCCTCTGTATATTTTCTCTTATAGTGCCTATGACATTATCAGTAACCTCTGCGCTCCTAGTCCTTGGCTGATGATGCTATTGCATAGTAAAGAGAGCACATTTACACCCACAGTTGTCTGGTATTGGGATGGTCTTATTTGTTGTTTTTTCAAGAATGGGTATATTAACATTTATAATTTGTAATATGACAAGCTACTATACTGCAAACTTGGGAGTATATGGTCTGTGGACATGCTAAGCCGTACCAGTCCTCCCATTACAGCACTATCCTTTGGATTGTCTTACTAAGTGAACCAAATATATGCTCTCATTTAAAGATTTGACTTTACAAATGTATAACATAATAAAGAAATTCATGAATTTGACATTTGTCAAACCTGTTGCTAAAGATATATAATACATTTTGCCAAAATTTCAGATGTCTTCGTTGGCCAGAATTGCCTCACAATATGATCAATGGCCCTTGTAATCGCCTATTGGGGATATACTGACCATGTGTTAGGGAATAGCCAGATGATAATTCCCCAGAAGCTGCTGGCGAACCCTGGAGGAAGGGGCACAAGGGACAGTGAGCCCTAAACTGAAGCCCCCCGCTTTCCCTTCCTATTGCCAGACCCTATCCTACGTAATAGGCGGCAACCACGAAGACAGTCCCTCCCTGTATAAGTGATACACAAAACGCAGACAAGACGAACAACAACAACAACGGGATGTCAGATAGCTAAGGGTCAGTAACAGTCGAGCGATGCAGTGCCAAATCAGAGTCCAAAAGAATAGTCAGTAGGGAAGCCAGAGGTCAAGGATTAGAATACAAGTAAATAAACAGCAAGGGAAACCAGCAAGCAAGAGGCAATAACCGGCATCAGTGTGACTGTGAGCCAAGACTAAATAGGGGAGGAAGAACCCGCCCTGAACCTGACAGGAAGACAGGCTGTCAATCACAGGCAAGACAAAATCAAACCACTGAATAGGCAGAGGCAACAAGGGCAGAAGACGGGTGTGGTGCAAATACAATTACTGAACTAGAGCCGCGTTCACACAGTGCAACTAAAAACTTCAAGCAAATTATCAAACCGCGCCCGCCTCCTGCGCCGCAGAGACCCGAACAGGCAGAGATGTTACACCATGACTATGGACTGTGGTAATCTGCAGCCTTCTCTAAGGCAACATATCATGTTTACTATGTTACTTTGTGCCTATTGGTTAGACAAGTATCACAATAGTCTGGGAGATACAGAATACTCAATCATCAGTATGGAATTTCTATGATGATACTGTACAAGTGATTCTGTATGTTCAGTTCAGCACCTGTACGGCAGATCCCAGCACCAAAGCCCTGGAAACAAGCAGATGAGATGTTAATAACACAGTCTCTAATTAGGGCGTTATTACAACCATTGACTATTACACAGGCCTGAGGCTTAGCAGATGGGATATGATATGATAATAGTATGTTTGCTCTTCATGCCGATCAATTAGTCGACAGTGTTTTCACTCATAGACTGAAGGCAGTGTAGCCTGGATCTCTGAATTCTTGCGATGTGTGAAGTATAACCTTCTTACAATGGAGGAGTAGACATGCTCTTGTAAGAGGTCAGGAGAAGGTGCGCTCTCAGAAATATCTCGATGCACACTACAGATAAAATGTTATAATGAGCTTTTACTCGTCTTACCATTGGAAACTCAATTTCCTTCTCCTGCTACAGTCCTATTCTTTATAGTATAGTTCCAAGCATCATCTTATGGCTGTATAGCATATAGCACACTTCATCCTTACTGTCATGTATTTGAGTGACATGCATGCAGAGCCAAGGGACAGAAGAACCCAAAAGGATGTAACCTTGGAGCTAAGCAGGCTTATGTATAAAGAAATTACCAAGAACAGCTGATGGCCTGACAATTGTCTAAGGTATATGGGCACCTTCCTTGTTTCCTGATTTTACATGAGATGACACATTACTGTCATATTTTGGTGGGAGTCTGCCACCACTAAAATCAGTTTTAATCAATGTATATGGTGTTGCAAAGGGTCTATGGTCACACAGTTGTCATACCATTCTTGTGTCAAAATGCAATTATCTTTCAATTCAAATGCAAATGGATATGGCTGAGTCT
Organism: Leptodactylus fuscus; assembly: GCF_031893055.1. NCBI lineage: Eukaryota > Metazoa > Chordata > Amphibia > Anura > Leptodactylidae > Leptodactylus > Leptodactylus fuscus. The sequence goes on along the minus strand of NC_134268.1, from coordinate 164,162,061 downwards.
TTACACTTGGAAGTGGCACTACTTGACCACCATGTGTGAAAATGGGTGCTGTGGCAGGTGTGTGGCTGTGGCAGGTGCCCCAAATGGCAGGTGTGGCCATACCCTGGGTGTCCCAAATACCAGGTGTGGCCATACCCTTGGAGCCCCAAATAGCAGGTGTGGCCATGCCCTAGGTTCCCCGAATATCAGGTGTGGCCATGCCCTGGGTGCCCCAAATAGCAGGTGTGGCCATGCCCTGGGTGCCCCAAATAGCAGGTGTGGCCATGCCCTGGGTGCCCCAAATAGCAGGTGTGGCCATGCCCTGGGTGCCCCAAATAGCAGGTGTGGCCATGCCCTGGGTGCCCCAAATAGCAGGTGTGGCCATGCCCTGGGTGTCCTAAATATCAGGTGTGGCCATGACCTGGGTGCACTTTGACACCTAAAGATATTTTCACAATGCTACTAACAGCCACTACAACAGTATATACATGGTTAGCAAGAGATTTTGGTGGTGGTAGACCCCCTTAAAAGGAAGTCTATCACCAGAACCCAGCATATCATCCCAGCCCCACAGATAGATAGCTTATGAATCAAACTGTGTTTTCTCCTATTAAATCAGATATGTCACATAACAATCTACATTTACAAGCCAGACGTTTTCTATCTTGGATGCATGACTAAATATAGAGCTCTAGAGAAATATGTTTTTACTAGTAAAGTCTATTGAATAATGTAAAGCCATTGAATGACTTTTAAAATGAAAACATAACTTTCCATTTTCCTTATATTTTCCTTTCTTTGCTATGTATCTGATAAGTGTAGGGATGCCACATAGCCGGCTCTTTCCTCTATGCCCCCGGCAGTAATGCCCAACAAACGCCCCGCTATATGACATAGATGTAATTACTTCCAAGGCTCATCTACATCTGTTAAGAATCATTTAAACTATAAAGTTCTACAAGGGTTTGTGTTCAGATGGTGAAGTGCAAAGTGCTGAGAGCAGACGGAAGCCAAATGATAATTGTAGTAAATCACAGCTATCATTCCAGGGTATTCAGCAGTGATTTGGATCTATGGCTAACATGGCTTTTTTGGCTTCCCTGATGCATTAATAATAACATTTATTTGTACTTACTGCAGACATAGTTTAAGGAATCAGATAAATAATGTAGTTTGAGAAAATACATTTGCAAAACTAAAATCTGTCTCTTGGAAGACTAAAGAATTAAATATTAATACGGTTTGACATTACAGCTTCATCCCGAGTTTCCATAGCAGTGAAAATATCCTCATATTTAACCAACTGTTGGAATGAAGCTTGTCATTCCTGTCATTGTTTAAATGTTTCGCCTTATCTAGCAACTGAAACGGTTTCATATTTAAAAGGCAATGTATCAAAAGGAATTACATATTTTTTTTAATTAATTTTTTATGTTTTTTTTTTAAATTGTCCATGCTACTACCTATATTTAAAAAACAAATCCCCAAATTCTTGAAATTCTGACTCTGGCCACTAAGCCAAATAATACTGTGGAACTTTCTGTGCTCTATAGATTTCTTTGCAGCAGCTACCTCACTGATCAGCACACAGAAGATCACAGCTGTCAGAATTGTTGCACTATTTCCATAGTAATACAGTGTAATATTTGGATAGATTATATTCATTTTGACAGCTGATTTATTAAAAGCAACTTTATAAACATAGTCCAAATTCAAGAAATGTCTATAGTTCTGTATCTAGAATATCTAAGCAGATCTATGTATATCCATGGTAACAAATAAAGAGGGGTGTACCCAAGGGTAGGAGGGTGTGAGTGGTCTGGATCTCTCAGAATGGCAGAAGATTATTTTTTGGGCCTGGTTCCCTGCTCTACTACCACAAGCATTAAGAACATAAACTCAAGGCTGGTGACAGCACCCAGCAAGCCAGGACAAATGCCAGTCTGCCAGGCATAAAAATGTATGGCAGAACAAAGAGCCATTAGGCATTATATAGGGCCTATAAGACGCCATCATATAGGTGCGCATAAAGAAGCACCATTAACCCTTTAAGGATGCTGAGCATTTTTGTCACCAGAGCTGGGTAACTTTTTTCTGTATTTTCCGTTTCTGCCTTCCAAAACTGATAACCCCTTTATTTTTCTGCCAACATAGCCAAGTTTTTCCGGCAGGGCACGACTATGCAATGCCATATTTCTATGTTTTGTTATGGTTAAGCGGTTTTACTAAAGCCTCATCGTTCCCCTGTACAATATACTGCAATACTTCTGTATGGTACATAGACTTCATTTGTATAATAGGGGAAGGCAGTCAGGAGGCCAATGCAACCCCTGTAACCCTGCAATCTCATTGCGTGACACCTAGGAGGCAAAAGAGGGGCGCTCCCCCTCCTAAGCACTCAGAATAAGGGTCAATTCACACGGAGATTTGGGGCGCTGATTTTGACGCAGAATCTGCGTCAGAATCCACGTGGAAAAAACGCCTCCCCATAGAAGTCTATGGGTTCTGCTTGCTTTATTTATCCACTCATGGAATTTTTCCGCTAGCGGAAAAAAAAGCTTCCTTGAGGCGGATTCCACCTGCAAAAACCAATGGAGGCGGAAAATCCACGTTGCGGATTTGGGCGCAGATTTCGGTGCGGAATTGGCAAAAACCACGTGGAAAAACCACTATAGTTTTTTTCAAGGTTAATACACTGTGCTGGAGGAAAAAAAACAAAAACTATAATAGCTTCAAAAAATGCTCCAAAAACCGCTTTAAAACCCCCATTTCCTAATTCCTGAAGCAGATTTTTTCCTCGCCAAAAAACTCTGTGTGAATGGACCTGGAGGGGGCAGTATTATTGAGCAGGGGCACAAAAGGGGTATTATTACTGAATGTGATACAGTAGATCATTATTACTGAATGGAGGGACAAGAGTGAGGAAACAAAAAAGAGAATCATTACTGAATGGGGCACATTGGGAGTATTTTTCCTGAGTGGTGACCCATTGAGAGTAAGATTAGTAAGTGGGGGCTCAGTTGGGGCATTATTACTGAGTGTTACATTACAAGCATTATTACTGAATAGGGATGTAATTGGGGCATTAATACTGAGTGGTGGCGCAATAAGAAGCATTATTATTAAGAGAGGCACAAGTCTGATATTATAACTGAGTGGGAGAATAAAAGGGCCATTATTACTGAGGGGAGTGGGAGCATTATTACAGAGTAATCAAACTAAGGGGGCATCAGTACTGAACGGAGGCATAACATGTGGCATCAGTATTGAGAAGAGAGATGTGAGTACTGAGTTCAGGAGTGCTATTATTGTATGGGTCACTGAAGTGGATGCTATAGTGTGTTGGGAGATAAAAGTGGCACTTACTGTGTAGGGTTTTTAAAGGGAACAAAACATGGAGGAACTATCATAGAGTGGGCATTTGGGGACCAAGGATAGGACATTTATGTAGAGAGTGAGAATAAATGTGAAGTGTGTTTGAAAAGCGACCCAAATATGTCTGTGTCATTTTATAGAGGCAAGTCATGGTCAGTAAAATTTGTCATGACGGACTATGAACAATAAAGTGTCCATTGGTAAGGTATTGGTTGTGAACATATATTCACTTACCTACTCTGAAGAATGTATGTAAAATTGGAGATTCTATGGTGGTAATGATGGTCTTGATAATAGTGGGGCTTATTCATTAGGTTGGTAATATTGAGTCAGTATGTGGTAGCATTAAGGTCTAGCGGTATTATTTGGCCTTTATCTAGTGGTATTATTGGTAATCTTGGTCTTGCTGTAGTAGGTTTTATTCAGTAACAGTATGACAGTAATAGGTGTGGTGATAATATTTGCTCCTTGGTGACCATATGTTGGTGGAATATTTTACTATTATACAAAAAAATGTATCACATTAAACTGGAGCCAGCCTTATTATACATCATCCCTTATCATTATATAATGTGGTGTCTTTCATCATTACATATAGCACCATCCCTCCTCATTATATACAGGTTCATCCTTATTATTACATACTGTACCATGTCTTATCATTATATACGGTATCTTTCTTATTATTACATAGAGTTGTTATTAGGAACTATTCTATACAGTGTTATTATTATATAGTGTTAAATTTTATATAAAGTGTTTTCCTGTCATGACCAGTAGTTAAATTTGGCCAGAAAACGCCAGAACTCAGTTCCAGCATAATTGCAAAATTAAATCCAGCATAAATGTCTTTGAAATGTAATGTGCAGAACATAAAAAAGACAGTTATTTACCTCTCCTGCTCCGAAAGGCTTGGGGCCTACTTGGTGATATCCCAGACATCACATGGACCGGGGCTTGTGTCCTTATGCATCGCGACGCAGGCCCCTGCTCACGTGACGTCTGGCATCCCTACATCATTGAAAATGGCCGACATCTGTGGGGAGTGTGCCGGATCCAAGGAGGGGTAAGAAACAGTGGTTTTGTATCCTCCCCGGGCCCTGGGTTTCTGATTATTATACACTGGCCTGAAAAGACCCCAGAATATAATAATTATTCATGGGTGTCCACAATGGGGTATAATAATGTGTGCTGGGGTCACTATGGGGTCATAATACTGTGTGTAGGGGTCACTATGGGGTCATAATACTGTGTGCATGGGTCACTATGGGACAGATGGAAGTGTATGTGACCACAAAATTAGACTACACAGAACTTCTTTGTCTCTTACCATGATATATATCCGTATATCATATACAGATGCATCTACCCTTAACCTCTCTTTAATTTGGCTAAGGATTCCAATTTCTGATGATCCCAGTTGATAAAGCTGTTAACCTCATAACTCAGCGGCCACAAACATTTGTAACATTTTCTCACAATAAATATGTCCAACCAAGAAGAGGCAAGGAAGGATGTATCTGTAGGATGTGCGGTTTGTCGGCATGAAATGGTAAGAACATTTTAACCCCTTAGCGACCCTTGACGTAACTGTACGTCATAGGTCGCATGGGGATGTATGGAGCGAGCTCACATGCTGAGCTCGCTCCATACACGGCAGATGCCGGCTGTATAATACAGCCAGGACCTGCCACTAACAGCAGCGGTCGGTGCCCGAGCCGATCGCTGCTGTTAACCCTTTACACACTGCGGTCAAACGTGACCGCAGTGTGTAAACGGCGCCGGCGGCATGGGCGCCGCCATGTTTTGCACGTCACATGAGGTCGGTGATCGGTTGCTATGACAGCCGGAAGCCTATTGAAGGCTTCCAGGCTTGTCTCTGCACTAGATCTATTAGACGATGCCAGAGGCATCGTCTAATAGAAGTGCTGCGATTTTCCTATTCACTGCAATACTGTAGTATTGCAGTGAATAGTATGAGCGATCAGACTCCCTAGGTTTCAAGGTACCTAAGGGGTCTGATCATAAATGTAACAGAAGAAAAAAAAAAAGTTTTTAAAAGTATTAAAAAAATAAAAAAAATATAAAAGTTCAAATCACCCCCCTTTCCCTAGATCAGCTATAAAAGTAATTAAAGAACATTAAACATAAACATATTAGGTATCCCTGCGCTCCAAAATGCCTGAACTATTAGAATATTAAAACATTTATCCCGTACTGCGAACGGCGTAGCGGCAAAAAAAATAAAAACAGCCAAAAAGCGTTTTTTTCAACACTTTGCCTCCTATAAAAAATTTAATAAAAAGTGATCAAACCATCAGATCTTTCCCCAAATGGTATCAATAGAAACGTCATCTTGTCCCGCATAAAAAGACACCACAACCAGCTCCATACATGGAAATATGAAAAAGTTACAGGTGTTAGAACATGATGACACAAATTTTTTTTTCTATTTTGCAAAGTTTATCATTTTTTTAAAAGTATCAAAAAATTTCAAATACTATATAAATTTGGTATCACCGCGTTTGTACTGACACGTAGAACACAGGTAACATGTCATTTGTACCAAACAGTGAATGCTGTAAAAATTAAACCCATAAGAAAATGGCGCAAATGCATTTTTTCTCCAATTGCGCCTCATTCTGAATTTTTTTCCAGCTTCCCAGTACATTGCACAGCATATTGAATGGTGCCATTAGAAAGTACAATTTGTCCTGCAAACAATAAGCTATCATGTGAATCTGTGAACTGAAAAATGAAAAAGTTATGGCTCTTGAAATGTGAGGAGGGAAAAACGAAAATGCGAAACCAAAAAATGGCCTGGTCCTTAAGGGGTTAATCAAGAATATTTGAAAAATTGTAGTTTTTATTCATTTTTGGTGCATTGTTACTATAAAAAAAATGACTTTACCTTTATACGGACCATGAACATAGAAAACTGACAGTGTTATTATGAGAGTTTCCCTATCATATACAATAGAGTAATAAGGATCAGAAGAATATTAATGCTAAGGAAAGTAGGGGGAACTAGGAAACCCCTATAGCATTTGGCAAGGTAGGCAAAAGGTTAATCATCTATCTATCTATCTATCTATCTATCTATCTATCTATCTATCTCTATACATTGCAAGATTCATGACTGATACTGAAGGTATGTATAGAAAGTATAGTGGCTTCTAAGTAACCAACCATGTAGGAACTTATATTTTAATGTATTTAAGGAACATCAGGTATTGAGAGCCACAGCAGAGAGCACTATGTACGGTATACGGCACATTTTCAGCTCACATAGGGGTATCAATTTATTTTGGATTTGGTATTTTTACTAAAGAACTTCTTGCAGCTTACTTTTGGAACTAGTTTAAATATTAAGATAAGATAAGATAATCCTTTAATAGTTCCACCATGGGGAAATTCAGTGTGTTACAGAGGCATGGATAATACAGTAATATATTTCAAGAAAGAACACATACAAGCTCATAGCAGATAGAAAAAGCTACTAGGAGTCATAACAACTAAGAAGAAAAAAGAAAGACTTCAGGATCATTTAGTTCTCTGTGTAGATCTTCACTTAGCCTGATGTTGATTACATAGCCTGACCGCAGTTGGGAGGAAGGATCTTCAATACTGTCACTGACAGTACTACCCAGTGCTCTAACAGTCTCATACATGGTATGGGAGTTATTCTCCAGCATGGAGCTCACCATGGACATTATTCTTCTGTCACCTACCACCTGCACTGGGTCCAGCGGGCTCCCCAGGACAGAGCTAGCCCTTCTAATCAGCCTGTCAAGTCTATTTCTGTCCCTGACTTGCATGTTACTCCCCCAGCAGGCCACTCCGAAGAATTATACACATCTTCCCGTGACATCACCCCTGCACTCATACAGAACACCAGTGACTGTCTCTCTGCTGTCTCTAATATCATGTCCTCGCTCTATCTGAAACTAAATCTCTCTAAGACTGAACTACTACTGTTTCCACCATCTAACAGATCTGTCCCTGATATATCCATTGCAGTCTCAGGCCTTACTATAACTCCTAGGCAGCAGGCCCGCTGCCTCGGGGTCATATTTGACGCAGACCTTTCCTTCACCCCTCATATTGAATCACTCACACGTTCATGTCACCTCCACCTCAAAAATATCTCCAGAATACGCCCTTTCCTTACCAGAGATACACTAAAGACACTTATTGTCTCTCTGATTCATTCTCGCCTTGACTACTGTAACTCCTTACTAATCGGTCTTCCCCTCACTAAACTCTCTCCTCTACAATCTATTCTGAATTCAGCGGCCAGGCTCATCTATCAGGCTAGACACTACAGCGATGCCTCCGGTCTGTGCCAGTCACTACATTGGCTGCCTATTCATTATAGAATAAAATATAAAGTTATTACTCTCATCCACAAGGCTCTCCATAATGCCGCACCTCCCTACATTTCTTCCCTCATCTCTGTCTACCGCCCAACCCGTGCTCTCCGCTCACTCAATGACCTAACACTTACATCCTCTATTATCAGAACCTCCCATGCTCGTATACAAGACTTCTCCCGAGCTGCACCACTTCTCTGGAATGCTCTACCCCGGACAATAAGATTAACTCCCAACTTCTACAGTTTCAAACGCAAACTAAAGACGCATCTTTTCAGACAAGCCTATCACAATTCCTAATGCACAAAATTGTCTGACCACTGTATAAGCAATGCCGCCCCTGCTACCTCTTGTGTCACCCCCTCTACCTCATAGATTGTAAGCTCTTTTGAGCAGGGCCCTCAGTCCCATTGTGTGAAATGACGTTCTTTGTTATGTATGTCTGTATCTGAACCCTATAAATTGTACAGTGCTGCGGAATATGTTGGCGCTATATAAATAAAATGTATTATTATTATTATTATTATATGGTTGATGCTACCACAGAGTTTAAAAATGCCCTAAGAAGTGCCCCCTGGACTCCAAAGGCCCTCAGCCTCCTGAGCAGGTAGAGCCTACTGTGACCCTTTCTGTGCAGCACATCCAGGTGATCATGCATTCCAGATTATTATTATTATTATTATTATTATTATTATTATTATTATTATTATTATTATATTAGTTAAATGCAATATAAGCAATTATTTAATGTAATAATTGTCCATAGATTTGGTGAAAGAAACAACAATCGCATTGAACTGCAGTAAATATGGGGGAGCTACGGTGCAATACCACCCAGCCCATAGAAAAGGGTATTATTGTTGGAACAAAAGCACACCCGTCTTTCTAATCTCTCATAAACCCTTTAATGTTTTAACTGTGAATGCAGGCAAGCAATGGAGAATTTTCTTTCTTTACAGCCCAGTGGTCTAATTATTAGAATTGCTCCTAAAGTAACCCATTCCCATAATTATAGTGCTGTTCCCTGGTCTAACAGTGAAGTGGCATCAAGGAGCTGTATGTTTGTGTATTAGGCCCGAGTTTTCATTCTTATTCTACTTTTATTTGACTTGGGCTCATGGGACATCTATCTCCTCTGAGATTTAATGGACTTGGGACAGAGATGAAATTTAAACCTGACAATTACAACAGTTTCATTTGTATTGCACCTTTTTAAATCAAGCATTTTACTGTTTTTCTCTCCACAGGTCTAGATAGATCAATAAACCTGGAGAAGTGTGGATCCTCACGTCAAGGTTAACTGCTCACAGGCCTGCCAAGAGCTTTATGTCTCTATTGAAAAAAGGCTTATGAACGCAGATTAACAGAAGAGGAACAAGGCAAAATGTTATATATTACGGAATATAAGGGAAGGATTCAGCTGTATGCTAACAGCACATTAAATATATATATATATATATATATATATATATATATATATATATATATATATATATATATATATAATAATTTACTCTCTTAGGTCCTTAACTCAAGATCCATCCATCTCATGTTCTCTTATGAAAAATCCCCCAAAAGTGTAAAAAAAATTATTGATTTAATAGATTTACAAAAGTTGCCATTTCAAACTTGTCTTAATAAATGTGCCCCAGCATCAAAGGTGTCACTTGGTTTTATCACTCAATAGCTGTGTTTTCATGAAAAATGTAAACATGTGCAGGGTCTTGCTGGGCAGTCTGTATGATGACTGTATAAGCCTGTATACATGTTCTCCTGTCAGTTTTCCTGCTGCTAAATAATCATATAATGTCCACACCACATTTTGTATTTGCCTCTGAGGTTGCGGACATAATATGATGTTGTGGACATGTACAATAAGAAGCAGTCTTCCGCCCTCCCCATCCATTACAGTTATGCCATTCTGCCAGGAGTAACTGTACCATTGCAAACAAATAGCTGTGGAAAGCCCAACACAGGAAAAAAAAGCAATCTATGAGTCATAAATAACTCAGCTACATCGATGGGAATCTAAAGGGTTTTCAGAACATAATAGTAAGAGCCCAAAAGTGAATATCCCAAAGTTTAAACTAGTTGTATACTGAAAGGATACTTGGATGTGGTTGCCCACTCACTGCCCACTCCTCAACTATGTATGTCACATACGTATTGCACCATTTAAAAAAATGTCAGAATAGAAATATGAGATTAATATTTAATAAGAAGTAAAATGCAGCATGAGCTGCTTCTTTTCTTTGTATTTAAAATAAAGCCTTAAAGTAAAAAGGGACCCACATACTAGCTCTCAGTCCTCTAACTAGGGCAATATGGTAAGGTTCATTTTTGAGATCTGTTCACATGGTGTGGTGCTGCATGGTGTCTGCTGCTTCTGAGAAGCTGTGTCGATGGAGCGGCGCAGCCCAGAGCCTGGAAGCTTGGTCTGGTGGCAGGGTTGTTGCTGGACCACTGGGTCACTCCCCCTGTGGGCGCCGTGTTGCGGTTGTGGCAGTCGCTGTGCAGCGCCGCACCCAGTACAGTAGGGACCCACTATAAAGAGGTCGTTGTGAAGTGGCTAGTGGGCTTATACACCTTGATCAATATGTATACTAAGAACCTCATGTTTGGTATTGCAGAATTTGCTGAGAAGCACTAGATCAATGTATAATACTGGGATGTGCGGGAATGTCTTTTTCTCCTTTTGGCCACTCCTTAACTATGTATGTTACATGCGTATTGCACCATTGAAAAAAATGTCAGAATAGAAATATGAGATTAATATTTAATAAGAAGTAAAATGCGTTTCTGCACGAGCTGCTTCTTTTCTTTGTATTTAAAATAAAGCCTTAAAGTAAAAGCTGGAAGTGCCTGTAGACTGCTGTTGGGTTGTGAAGCTATGACATCAAAGATCGCCTCGCTGCAATGAGTCTTTCAATATGAATGACTCATATGGAAAATACAGATAATAAGTCATAGAAAGGAGCATTACTAAGAGAGGAGCTGTATCACGGCCTATTATAGGAAATCACATGCAGATTGTCCCTTCATCAGGTGTCATGGAAAATAATAATCTGGGGACAATACACTACACCAGGTCCTAACTCTGTGGTGTCTGCCTGTATGCTACAGTCACAAAGGGGATCTTTAATCCCTTTCTAGCACAGCCATTTTTCAATTTTAATTTTGTACTCCCCATTTTCCAAAAGTCATAACTATTTTATTTTTGTGCTCACAGAGCCATATGGGGGCTTATTTTTTGTGGGACAAAACATATTTCATCATGGTACCATTTAATATTCCATTGACTGTATTGTGAAGTTGGAAAGAAAATCAGAATGTCATATGACATAAATTACAACTACAAATTATTAAATTTCCATTTCAATGTGATCCTTGTCTCTGACTTTTTTTGTGTGCAAAGATGACCTTTGGATATGTTGTTGGATATGACTTTTAGTTGAACTCAGGACTCAGAGTTATCTTCAGCAAGCCAGCTTACTAGAAACAAATCACCGCCACCAGGTCTTATGGAATTGTCATCAACATGGCGGTACTCATGCACCGCTGGTAAAAATATGCCTGGGTCATGTATGACTGAGGCATCTTTAGGGTTAATCAGAGCCTGTACTGCACTGCCTCTAGATCTCTGCTGTATAATATGTTTAAAGATCTGACTTTCGCCGTAATAGTACAGCAAATATCAGGCATGGGCTAAACATGTTATAGCATGACCAACTTAATGTCTAATATTCTTTATCATCTATATCAATACTTGGCAACCTCATGGCCTTTGTATACAGTTATACTGGATTCTTGCTATTATTCTATATGCAACTTAAACACCTTAAAGAGGATCTGTCACTAAAATAAAAAAATAATAACTTTAGCATATAGGCAGAATGTGGGCTTCATATTGATTATTCAGTTTTAAAAATTTTGTTTCTGCACCTCCCCCCTAGACCCAAGATATTGCCTCCATAGTAATCTTGTGCCCAGTATAGAAGGTGAACAGGTTTCTCCATAAGGGCAGTAATATGTTCTCCATCAGGGCGGTGACCTCTGTAACTGGGCGGTATTATGTTCTCCTTTGAAGCAGTAACTTGTGCAACAGGACGTTACCTCCCCTGCAGGATCTGTGGATGGATCTTTTCTGCGCCTTCTGACACTAACCTATCAACTTGTGGTAATGTCAGAGTGGCTTGGCCGAGTGTCATCTAGCGAGATCTCACTGATTCATCATTTCACAAGATGGGTCTGCACCACAGTGATCCTGATAATAAGTACTATAGACCCATCTTGCTAGTTGATGTGTCAGTGAGCTCACACAAGATGACAATCGGCCAATTCACTCTGATATTGTCGCTCAGAAAAGAACAGTCCACAGAGTATTCGAAGAGCAAACACATGTAAGAACCAATATATTGGTTCTGTGGGGTATAGACTTCTGTGATAAAATTTGATGTGTCATTGAGGCTGATGGTCCTGTCTCCTCTCTGAACACAGATTCTATTAGTAGGACTTTAACTGGAGTCCTATGGTTCCCAATGCAAATTTTGGATCTGAGCCCCATGGAATCTCCCCCCCAGCAGAATGTTGCTTCTGATGTGTCAGCTCAAGTGGCATTTCTAGGGTCTATAGAAATATAACTGTCCCATCAAAAATGTACATATTAAAAGTGTATTAAGACAATAATGATGATAGCACCATTTGAAAAATACAGCCATACAGTTAATAAATGTGTATACCACTATACAACAAACAACTATACAATAATACGTCAATAAGTACCAAATAATACCCCCATACCGTGAACATAAATTATCACATACTTTCTAAACAATTCCACCATACTTTTACTGATATATATTGACCATATATTGTTACATATCATCTGTACGCAGGTTCTCTGCAGACCATGAATGTTAATACAGTTCATTTAAATCTATTGACTGAGCGGTCACCAACTAAGAAGAAGACGAGACTCCATGGACTGTTATACCCCAAACCACCACCCCCCCCATACCCACCACTCACCCACCCGAATCCACCCCCCCCCCCCCCCCCCCACACACACACACTCTACTAGCTTTGGCAATGCCAAATATCTATTCGGACGTGCCAATAAAGCTTTTTTTATTTGATTTGATTTGATCAGTCGCTCTCTTCCATATTGTTTTTCAGTCTAGAATACCATCAAGACTTCCTGCCATAACTTGTCTCTGCAGAATTAAATACACAAACACCTTTGGCATTTCGCTTTTTCAAGACATTTCCCCACTTCAACAAGAATTTATTAACCATTTGTGCCAGGCAGAAATAATGTTCACAGTAGCTCGACTGCGGCCTGGATCCCCAGCTGGATTTCCTCGTCCCTGTCCTCGTCCCCGTCCCTTTGTGATATCCTGACGCATTTTCAGATGTGTACAGGTGATGACAGTATTAAGCTTTCTTCTTACCCCTATGGGACAGGTATATAGTGTATACCACTTGTAATGAATTTGAGCCCTAAAAAGGGCTTTTGTGAAATTTTGGCAGGTTGAGTGCATATACGGTTGAGTATATACACTCTTCCTGCAGTGTAGCTCTGAAAAGAGCTGTTGATTCAATTTTTCCTGCCTAGCAGTAGCTAAATTCTCTCCGACCCTCAGCACAATGTCTCTCCCTATGTCACCAAACCGTATTTGACACAAATATGGCTGACACTATTCTTATAAATCCGAGGTCACCTGATTTAGCTAGCCAATGACTTTTTCCTATTTTTTTTCAATGCCTACGTTTTCCTGCTTCCTGTCCCACCTTCCCTGCACAGTTATTGGTGCAAAAAAAGCGCCAGGAAAGGTGGGAGGGGTACAAATTTTTACTGCGTTTACCACGTGGTATTCGATCGCAATCGAATATGTCGAATACCTTAATATGCACTTGAATACCTACTCGATCAAACGTTATTCGCTCATCTCTAGTTCTCATATATTATTAATGCCTATTTTTGCCCCATACAGTTGTTTGGGCCTCCATACTATAAAAAAGGCCACTTTTTGTGCCCCAAAACAATAGTCATTCTCCCATGTCCATGGCAATAAGATCAGTTAAGATTTCCATGTGAATAACGTTTCCACTATATTCACTCCTATGGGACTGCTGGAGGTATAGTAGCTCAATATAGCATTTGACTATCTCTTTCAGCACCATAGACAATTCAGATAGAGAAACAGGGCCAACATTCTCAGTGGTCTGACTCCCACTTATCAGTTAGCTAGCCCATATTCAGTGCATAGGCGATAACCTCAAATTCGTAGAATACCCCTTTAAGAAGACATATTTGTGAGACGACCACCACTGAGCAACATCAGAAATGGACCTTTTATACTTCAATGAATGGCCCTGATATGTGATACTATTGCATGGATCAAATTTGTATTTTCCATGTGTTAATAAATCATTCCCTTAATGGAGACCTTCTCTTACTGTCACAAGAGTATCCCAGCAGTCACACCCTGTAAAATATACATTAGGCCTTATGCATTTCTTTTCTAAGTGCAACAAAATTGATTTTCATAATGGTATCAAAAGTATAATGCTGAAGGAAGGAGGGAAAGGACCTTTCAGCCCTGCGGGGCCAGAATTTCTTTCATCTCTTTATTTTATTTCATTATAATGTTGTTAATGCTAAAAGGTTCAAAGCTCTGCACATCTGCTTCATTGTAAAAGCTGTTCATAGTCCAAAGGCCCAGTGGATTTGGAAAAACTTAACTCTTTGCATCAAAAAACTCAAGACATGCTTAAAACTAATATATAAAAAAATCATGATATGATTTTCTAAAATTCTGATTCTCAAACATCATACCCGATGTCGATGTCGAAACATTATGTTTTTGGAAAATTCAAACACGTTCGGCCATAGGTAAGGATCATGCAGTAATATATCCATTGATGTACAGTGAAAATTTTAAAATACAGATATAGTACCTCCCAAAAAGTAGATCACCCAAACATGTTATATAGACATAGTACAAAGATAATACACTAGAATATAAAAATTAAAAAAATATCAAGTAGTATCGTTCTCGTCTTGCATGTGAAGACATGTTGTGTCTACAAAAAAAATGTGAGGGGTTTTCTGAACTTTTTATATTGATGACTTATCCTTAGGATAGATCATCAACATCAGACCAGGGGGTCCATTTTACTGAGCTGGATAATATCTTACCTGTGAACAGATAAGCCCCTCATTTGACGATTTAGTGTGGGCCAAATTGCCTCTCTGTTCTCTGTGCACTCCTCCTCCCTCCCATTCCCTGAAGGTCCATTCACACGGAGTTTTATGGCGCTGATTTTGACGCTGAATCCGCGTCATAATTCACGTGGAAGAAATGCCTCTCCATAGAGTCCTATGGGTTTCGCTTGCTTTATTTTTCCACTCACTGAATTTTTCCGCTAGCAGAAAAAAAGCTTCCTTCAGGCGGATTCTGCCTGCAAAAACCAATGCAGTCAATGGGAGGTGGAAAATCCATGTCATGGATTTGGGCGCGGAATTGGCAAAAACCGCTCGAAAAAAACACTAGCTTTTTTTTCAAGGTCCATACACTGTGCTGGAGGGAAAAAAAATAAAAAAAATAAAGCTTCAAAAAACACTCCAAAAACCACTTCAAAAAACCATTTCCTAATTCCTGAAGCGTATTTTTTCCTCGCCAAAATCCTCGCCAAAAAAGTGAATGGAGCCTTAGACTTCAATCTTTAATGGGTTGCGATGTGTAGAATATACATTAGAACAGCAGCGGATCAGAACAGGGAAAGGTAGGAGAAAATACCAGGAGAAAGAGGCATTTTTCTTTCATGAAATATATCACAAAGTTTACTAAGGTCACATGCACTGTTGATCTATGTAATCTATCATATCAGCTCATGTAGACTTTAACAATATACAGTATTAGCTGTTTAAAGACAAGTCCATATAAAGAGAAACTACATGTAGGTACAAGCTGCAATAGTCATGTAGCATTTGCTCAGAAGGCATATCCCTATATGCAAATCATAGCACCAATGCAGAGGTTTTAATGTAAATTTACAATTAACTCTGCCTGGTTATAAGTGGTTTTAGGTTCCTGTCATTAACAACCGATTGCTGATTGGAAAATCTTGCTAAGGGATCTGTTAAGTTGGGTCTTACAAATTACTCCAGTCAGAACTGAACTACAGTATGTCCTGCTGATGTCTCCAGAGACTCTCTGGCAAGACGCCAGGCCTGCAGGTTTGTTATTTTTGGAATATGCACGTGTGACATGCTCCACAAATCTGATTTTATAAGAATAACCAGGTTGGTTTTACAAATTACTTGAGAGAAAATGTTTAGTGGTGTACATATTATCAAGTAGCCACCACTACGTGAAACTATTTGCCTGTATTAAAATAATGAATGGAAAGTAACAATAGACATGTTTTAGTTCTATAAGAGGTCATGAAAAATAATATCATAAACTACAGAACACCTTGAAAAACAGGACACTGCAACTAGAGGCTCAGCCAATGCAACTGGCAAAGGCAGATGAAGCTATAAGATTGCCCCTCCTGCAAAAAGGGTGTTAGTGGAGTATGTAGTTCTCAAGCAGCATCCAATATTGATCATCGGTCCCTTGGATTTCTCACTAAACTCTCCCCTCTAAAATCTGACCTGAATGCAGCCGCCAGACTCATCTTTTTTGTTAAACCGGTACATAGACGCATCTACCTTGTGTCAGATGATGTATTGGTTTCCCATTCATCACAGAATACAATATAAAATTATAACAATCACCCACAAATCCATCCATAGCGCTACGCCCCCCTTTATCTCCTCTCTTGTCACTGTCTACTGCTATAACTGTCCTCTCCCAGTTCCGCCAATGACTTTAGATTTGTATCCTCTGTTATCCGAACATCCCACTCCCATCTCCAAGACTTTTCTCGAGCTGCACCATTGCTCTAGAATGCTTTACTCTGGACAATCCAATTAATTACCAACTACAGCAGCTTCAAAACTGCCCTAAAATCACATCTGTATACAGTGCGGAGGTATACAATAACACTTTTTATCCTTCCCCCTCTGTTCCTCAGATCCTGTCCTCTCCATCTGGAAGTTGCATTGCATTCCTTACATTTAATATCTGTTTATTCACAGATACAGGCTCATTTATATATCCTTTTCTATTAATAGATGGCTGGACTATTGTAGCAAACAAGCCCTCTGACCTCTTGTGCCCCCTATCTCATAGAATGTAAGCTCTTGTGAGCAGGGCCATTACTCCTACTGTTTGATATTCTTTGTCACATTGTAATGTCTCATATTGCCTGCTCATGTGTGCTCTGATTTGTAAAGTGCTACAGAATATGTTGGTGCTACATAAATAAAGTTAATATTATTATTATTATTATTATTATTATTATTATTATTATTCGAAGTCTGAAGTCTCTGAAATTGACAATTTTTAGACAGTTTTTCACAAATTGGAGATTGCAGACCATTTTTGCTTCCATTTCCATTAACACCATTTACTTTTCCAGCCTTTTGTTAACCCTGACCCAGTGTTCTTCAGATGTGTTGCTGCCATCAATCTTATATCTTTGTGATTGTTGTCTATTAGGTTAGTTAGGTTTAACCCCTTGTATATTTATGACGCTCAAATCCTGCAGTTGACAACATAAAATACAGACATAACAAAGCTAATAGCTCTAACAAAAACACTAAAAGCAAAGGAAAAGCAAAGGTAGAGCTGTATCTTTTTGCAGCATCTGCGCTCAGTATCGACTTACTCAGGGAGCTCCAGTGCGGTTTCAGCCAGCTGATCTACGAGGGTCCGAAGTGTCTGACACCTATGAATCATCTCAGAAACCCACTTTAATAATGTTTTCTTATGTAACAGTAGATGCCGAGTGATTAAACATTGCAGCCTCTTAGGTATTGAGAAGTTGCCATAGCAGCCGGGTCTCTGCTGTATTATACAGTGGAGACCCAGTGGCAATGCACACAATTGGTGCCCACACTAATCTCGGCCATTATTCTCACTGACACCTCGGTCATATTCACTGAGGTGCTATTATCACGGCAGTGCATTGGCGTTACCATTTTGGGTTGGATCATCGATCCCGGAAAGAGATCCATTGCCATGACAGCCAGGAACCTATTGCCGGCATATACTTTTATTACAGGCTGCTCTTATCCCACAAAAAACAGGCCCCGTATTTGTATGTAAATTGAAAACTAAACAAGTTATGGCTGTTGAAATGCAGAATGGAAAAACAAGAAATTTCCTGTGTCTTCAAGGCCAACGTATTTTCCTGTATGGGGCATATGTTTTAACTGTATCAGAGTGTTATAAATGGCACATAGTAGGTTGGGAGCCCAATGTAATACTGTATTTTGCATATGGGCCTAGGAACGTGAAGCTTTCTGGGATGCTAACTACAGAAAAACCGATAAAATAGATATGCAACAAAGACAAAATGCTTATGGACAATGTACTGATACTTTTGTTCTGACAGAAGTTGATACACAGCTATATACTGTATGCTGTATACTGATATCCAGCCTGGGATGCAGGATTCTTATGTGCTGAAAGATAGCCTATACTCTATGTTGTTTGTTTCCTTTATACAGTAGCTATATAAAATATACATTAATTTTCATTAATTTTATTACTGTACATAGCCTAAAAATTACTTTACTATATATATTTCATGAATATTTACAGTTTGCCCGCAATTTTCGGTTCCGACCGAGCAAGTTTCAACCAGAAATGTTATTATACTCTGGGTTCTCTTAATAAGCAGAGGTTATTGGTTGGTGTGCATAATACACACATAGACTCTTCTTACCTCTAAAACGTCTCATCCTCTCTTTTCCTCACTTTTATGGAGCTCCACAGCAGTGTTCAGTCTTCTTTCCCAGTGTTTTCCAGCCTCTGTGACTTCAAGGGGTTGTCAACAGCCCCGGGTCACTGTTGAGGCCTATGACTAGGCCTCGGCGATCACTTGAGGGGGCACCAACGTCACATCAATATCGAAGTCTTGGAAAATCCCTTTAACAAGTTAACACTTGCGTGGTGACTTCAGCAAACTTTTCGGCACCTGAGGAAGCCACAACTCTCCTCCTTCTTTTTGCCTTCACTCACTCCAAGTCTCGTTGACATCACATCGTTGACATCACAACTCCCCTATACTTGAGTAGAGTGAAGGCGATCATGTGATCAAGACTTGGATTGTCGACAGGGGAAGCCAAGGAATGAAAATTCTGGCCAGTGGCATAACTAGGAATGGTGGGGCCCCGTGGCGAACTTTTGACATGGTCCCCCCCCCAACCGACACAGATGCCGAAGACCTCGACCGACCCCCTCCTATGCATTCCTGCATGCTCTATTATGCCCCATAGTGACCCCTGCACATAGTATTATAGTGGCCCCTGCACACAGTATTATGTCCCTCAGTGGCCCCTCCACACAGTATTATCCCCCATAGTGGCCCCTCCACACATATTATCCCCCATAGTGGCCCCTGTACACAGTATTATCCCCCATAGTGGCCCCTGCACACAGTATTGTACCCCATAGTGGCCCCTGCACACAGTATTATCCCCCATAGTGGCCCCTGCACACAGTATTGTACCCCATAGTGGCCCCTACACACAGTATTATCCCCCATAGTGGCCCCTCCACACATATTATCCCCCATAGTGGCCCCTGTACACAGTATTATCCCCCATAGTAGCCCCTGTACACAGTATTATGCCCCATAGTGGCTCCTGCACACAGTATTATCCCCCATAGTGTCCCCTGCACACAGTATTATGTCCCACTGTGGACACCCATAAACAATTATTATACTCAGGGGTCTTTTCAGACCCCAGAGTATAATAATCGGAGACCCAGGGGGAGAAAAACATAACAAAAACTCTGTTACTCACCTATCTCCCGGCTCCTACGCTGTCGGCCTCCGAAGTAGTCCATCTTCAATTACGTCAGACGTCATACGACTAGGCCGAAGCCTGCCCTGATCGTGGAGAGGTTACGCCACTGATTCTGGCCTTGGCAGCTGCCATCCGCACAGGTAATTTGGAGGTCCAGAAGAATGAGGGGTATATTAGTCATAAAGAAAGGATTGCACTGGTAACTTTATTATTCCCCTTTAATTCACTCGTAATTTTCAGTTACAAATTAAATATCATCAATAATTGTATGTATGTATGTAGAGTATACATCCTTCTGTAATACTGACATATAATGCAGGCCTGTGGTATTCTTACTCATGTCCATGTGCAGACAGGAAGCATTTGGCAACAGTAACTAAGTAGTTAATGATTTCCAGTAACTTTATTCCATCCTCATCACAGTAGGAACAAACCCGGAGACAGCAGTGTCATTGATTCCTGTATTATGTTATCTGTAGCATGTTTCAGTAGAGTACTGTAATATGTTTCTACACTGTCTGGCCTGCTGTAATCTAATGGCCTAGACAGACTATGCAGTCCCAGATTTTTTTTCCATCATGATTTTTTTTTTTAATATTGTAACAATACAGAAATGAATTGAAATGAATAAAATTGCAAAATGTATGGCTTGCTTTACAAAGTACATTTAGACAAGGAGTGTGGGAGGAAGAACAAGGAAGAACAGAATCGCAGCTGCTACAGCAAATCTAAAATAATAACCCATGGTATGGTCTATAAATGGAAATCGGTTTACAACTGAATTGATAATGTGTCCCAAACTTTGCAATAATACTATATTTGAGACAGGCACTACCATATGTTGTTGTATGCAAGTAACTTCATAGTAGTTGCTTCCATTCTTCACTACGTGCTACCAATTACATTGTCATCGCTACATAATGGAAGAATTAGGCAGAGGTTTCATGATTTCTATGTATGAAGTAATGGACATATAGGCAGAAACAAATCCTAGATTGTAGACTAGGGTCTGATGTAGAATTCTGCAGCAAAAAAGCGCTTCAGGAGAAACTGCCGCAAGAACCCATCACGGTTTTTCCCACAGCATGTTGCACAGGAAGTTCACAGAAGTTTCCTTTTGCTTCAATTATACCTATAGGGAAACCGCCGGCATTTCTGTAGGTATAATTGAGAAGCTGTGATTTCCAAAACTGTGATGGTTTTGAAAATGTCAGTGTGTCCATTGCACATATTTGTGTGGAGATGGGATTCAGTAGCATCCCATCCACTACACAGTCATTGTAAAATGCCACGTTTTTTTCCATGGTAGTTTTAACTGTGGGCAAACTGCAGCATTTGCACTACTTGGAGCCCCGGCCTTAAAGTGATTCTTATATGACACATAGGAATAGGGATAACATGCACACAAAGCCCCCTATATGATTGACATGTTTCAATGAGAAATTTATGGTTATGGTGGAAGTACGACACATACAGCAAATCTGTATCCATAATAATAGATCTTATCAATGACGATGAAAATTCAGCTCACTGAGAATGGGACATGCTGATTTATCAAGTGTATCGGGGAAAGGGGGGATTTATGAAAACTGTTCAAAAGCAAGACATTCTTTGATGTAAAATATTGCTCTGTACATTCTTATAAATGGAAGCTATGCTACCTTAAGGCTGAGGCCCCACATTGTGGAAGTGAAAAAAAAAATTTGTTGCAGATTTGCTGCAATTTTTTTTTTAGCCAAAGCCAAGAATGGGAAATATAAAGGAAGTTCTTATACTTCTACCTTCTGCTCAATCCATTTCTGGCTTTGGCTCAAAAAACCGCAGCAAAATCTGCAACAACAAAAAAGCTGCATTTCCGTACCATAGGACCTCATCTTCAGACTGTTAATTCTATTTAAGGTGCTAGGAAATGGATAGATACGTCTCATCTTTAATAGCAGATCACAATGTCAGTCTTCTCCTCTACCGCTGTGTTGCAGAGAGTAACTGGTCATGGTACACTACAAGAATGGGAGGGGATCAGTGTCTGTGACCAAATAATCATTTTAATACACACTGAATAAGTTAAGTTGCACCTGCATAGAAACTAGATCTCGTGATTGTGCGGTCTATGTATTTTTTTTCTAAAATGTTGGACACATTGACAATCAGTGCTTGTGTTTTCTGCGCGGTGTCCACACGAGTCATGCAGAGAGAAAAGTACTTCATGAACTACTTTTCCCTCCACATGTTCCACTCGTTGTCTGTGTGTCCATTATAGTGTATGGGGTTCATGTGCTTTCATTGTTCACCACTTGTCAATGCGTTCGGTATTCCGTTCAGGGGTCCCCAAGCATACTCCCCGAACAGAATACCGAACGCAGATGTGAACCAGGCCAGAGCTGCATTCTCTACTAAGAATCTTTGCTTTTACTATCTAAACCTGGAAACATGTGGGAGGAAGTTTATGTGTATTGTAAAGTGTCATTGTTATATGATAGTAGGAATAATAGATGTTGATTTATACTGTATATCACATCAATGGAATGCAAAAGGATATAGCTCTGATGTACAGAATCTTAATAGATTAATCTACTGAAATACCAGGCACTCCATGAAAAGATCAATGTACCGTACTTCTATATGTACATATCTGCTGTTGACTTTTCTAGACCCATATTAACCTTAGGGAACAGATGCTACGTATATTTTTATCTATGCAGATACTATAATTATGGTATTATAATAGGATTTGATATAGACTCTTACATTGAATACAAACAGGACATACAGTAGGTACTACTGTAATTTTATAACCTGAGGGATACAACATGACAACGCACTAAATGATCTCTTTTTCTTTTGAATAGATGCTGTGTACCCCTAGGCGTTGTATTGCCCCTACAACAGGGGCTGCCGTTGTCTTATATATCAGCTGATTGTAGGCTATTTTTATAGCCAGTTGTGGACTGGCAATTCAGATACATTTAGAAACAGATTTGTCATGTTGAAATAACATTTGCAATGCATATATACACAAATGTACAAAAACTGTGAAAATTGTCCTTTCTCTCTCTCTCTCTCTCTCTCTCTCTCTCTCTCTCTCTCTCTCTATATATATATGTGCATGTATATATCGCTTCTGATTAATCTAACTCCCATTGCAAAATATACATTCACATGTATATAAGTCTCATCAGTTAATTCTAATGAACTCTTATCTTCACATAAATGTATCCATATCATAATACATACATTGTAAATATGGAATACATTGCTGATAGATAGAAATGATCAAAACTCATATATATATATATATATATATATATATATATATATATATATATAAACTGTGATATATATAGATACAGTCCTATGAAAAAGTTTGGGCACCCCTATTAATCTTAATCATTTTTAGTTCTAAATATTTTGGTGTTTGCAACAGCCATTTCAGTTTGATATATCTAATAACTGATGGACACAGTAATATTTCAGGATTGAAATGAGGTTTATTGTACTAACAGAAAATGCGCAATATGCATTAAACCAAAATTTGACCGGTGCAAAAGTATGGGCACCCTTATCATTTTATTGATTTGAATACTCCTAACTACTTTTTACTGACTTACTGAAGCACAAAATTGGTTTTGTAACCTCAGTGAGCTTTGAACCTCATAGCCAGGTGTATCCAATCATGAGAAAAGGTATTTAAGGTGGCCAATTGCAAGTTGTTCTACTATTTGAATCTCCTCTGAAGAGTGGCATCATGGGCTACTCAAAACAACTCTCAAATGATCTGAAAACAAAGATTGTTCAACATAGTTGTTCAGCGGAAGGATACAAAAAGTTGTCTCAGAGATTTAACCTGTCAGTTTCCACTGTGAGGAACATAGTAAGGAAATGGAAGAGCACAGGGACAGTTCTTGTTAAGCCCAGAAGTGGCAGGCCAAGAAAAATATCAGAAAGGCAGAGAAGAAGAATGGTGAGAACAGTCAAGGACAATCCACAGACCACCTCCAAAGAGCTGCAGCATCATCTTGCTGCAGATGGTGTCACTGTGCATCGGTCAACTATACAGCGCACTTTGCACAAATAGAAGCTGTATGGGAGAGTGATGAGAAAGAAGCCGTTTCTGCACGTTCGCCACAAATAGAGTTGCCTGAGGTATGAAAAAGCACATTTGGACAAGGCAGCTTCATTTTGGAAACAAAAATTGAGTTGTTTGGTTATAAAAAAAGGCGTTATGCATGGCGTCCAAAAAGAAACAGCATTCCAAGAAAAACACTTGCTACCCACTGTAAAATTTGGTGGAGGTTCCATCATGCTTTGGGGCTGTGTGGCCAATGCCGGCATCGGGAATCTTGTTAAAGTTGAGAGTCGCATGGATTCCACTCAGTATCAGCAGATTCTTGAGAATAATGTTCAAGAATCAGTGACGAAGTTGAAGTTACGCCGGGGATGGATATTTCAGCAAGACAATGATCCAAAACACCGCTCCAAATCCTCAGGCATTCATGCAGAGGAACAATTACAATGTTCTGGAATGGCCATCCCAGTCCCCAGACCTGAATATCATTGAACATCTGTGGGATGATTTGAAGCGGGCTGTCCATGCTCGGCGACCATCTAACTTAACTGAACTTGAATTGTTTGTCCAAAATACCTTTATCCAGGATCCAGGAACTGATTAAAAGCTACAGGAAGCGACTAGAGGCTGTTATCTTTGCAAAAGGAGGATGTACTAAATATTAATGTCACTTTTCTGTTGAGGTGCCCATACTTTTGCACCGGTCAAATTTTGGTTTAATGCATATTGCGCATTTTCTGTTAGTACAATAAACCTCATTTCAATCCTGAAATATTACTGTGTCCATCAGTTATTAGATATATCAAACTGAAATGGCTGTTGCAAATACCAAAATATTTAGAACTAAAAATGATTAAGATTAATGATTAAGATTAACATGTCTTCAGGCTGAGCATATGATGTTGATTTATGGCTAGTTTTCTGTGCAAACTACAGTCATTTTGTGAAATGATAGGAGTATTGATTCCAGGAAGGGTCTCACTTTACAAAAGCTATCAAGCCAGAGGAACCAAATTGAGCTTTGAAGTGAATAATATATCCTTTCAGATTATTAATTCGGCATTACATGCATTGTACATTTACTGTAAATTCTGCATCTATTGTTTTGTTCTTTGACTTCTGTAATTTCCTTAGCACTTACAATATGGCGTGAGCAACCATGCTTTGTCATGTCCTGATCAGAGAAAATATATAAAAAAAATCAGCTATCAGATTTAGTTGAAAAAAAAAGAACAAATAAAGTACAAAGTACAATTGAAGGATATAAAAAAGGCCCAAATATATAATACAAAATGTAACATAAGGGAAGATAGTGTCCATCATTTTGTTTACATTAGTGCCAATGGGAACGGAAAACAGAATCAGTCTGTGACACTTTACTGACCATTGCTATCATCCTATAACGGAAGACAGCAACGGACATTAATAACGTTAATGTAAACGCCCCCTAATATGTATGAATACTCCTATGTGTGTCTGCAGACAGGTATACTTCTTAGTCTTACTATCATCTGAGCAGCTACTGGCAGAGGCCAATTCAAGTCACAATTCTTAGGAAGAATCAGATTCTTATTATGGAAACAAGAGGGAGGCACAGAAGATGATATACTGTAATTCACAGATGGTTGATATGGACAAAAAAAGCACAAGCATTTTACATGCGAAAATCAAAATTCACAATAGACACCACAATATGTATGACATAACAATACATATCCATCAGAACCATGACCATTACTTTTTACATATGTAAGCTTCATCTATGTAAAAGACAGTGAGAGGAATTTACTGTTTGCTCTTTTTTAGCTGTGTGTCCCTTTTTTCTGAGTTGTTTTCCCATGTACCTAATTTACTAGAAAAAGATCCATGATAAATCTTATACAACTTCTCAGGGACAATGGGACTCTACTGATGTCAGATATTTCAGGAGTTTTCACGTTGCCCATGTACTGGAGCACTGTCACCACTATTCTTGGCAACAAAAAATGACAAGCCTTTGTGTTAAAAATAGGCACAAACATGATCAACTTTGCACACATAGGACAGCATGTTGCTATGTATTCGGACAGTATGTCTGTAATGTCTCTGCTAGTTCGGATCACTGCGCCACCCTCTGCTCGCATGCGGCGGTGCAGGTGGCGTGTGCAGTTTGATTCCTTGCTTAGAGTTTTTGGTTGCACTGTATGAACACTGTCTTGTTCCATCATCTTAGTAATTGATTTTCGACCACACCTGTCTGATTTCACCTTCACATCCCTCTGCTCCTCTAATAGTTAATTCTATTCTTGCCCTGTGATTGACAGCCTATCCACCTATCAACTACAGGGCGGGTTCTTCCTCCCTATTTAGTCTTGTCTCACATTCACATTGGTGCTTGCTATTGCCTTGTGCGTGCTGGCGTTTCTCTTGCTGTTTCGTTATCTGTATTCTTTATCCTGACCCTGGCTTTCCCTATTGACTATTCTTTTGGACTTCGATTTGGCACTGCATTGATCGACTGTTACTGGACCCTGGCTAGCTGACCTCCCTTTGTTGTTGTTTGTCTTGTCTGTGTTTTGTGTTTTCACGTATATAGGTAGGGCCCGTTGCACAGTTGCCACCTATTACTTAGGATAGGACCAAGCAAGCAGGAAGGGACAGTGGGGGTTTCAGCTTAGGGCTCACTGTCTCTTGTGCCCCTTTCCCAAGGTTTCCAGCAGCTACTGGGGAATTGCTGTCCTAGCTATTTCCTAACAATGTCGTTAGGGAGCTTCATAGATAACTATACTGCTAAGAGTCCCTAACCCAGAATAAGCTCCAGACTGGCAAATCCGGCCAAAACATGGACCAAGCTTCACAGCTGAAACTTGGTCACAATAATGTGGCCTTAGATATAAATACAATGGCGGTCATAATATTAACCTAAGAAGTAGTAGCTACACATTTCTTCACACAGAACCAAGATACCGCGCCCTACCCTGGCCTTGTGCCCCCATCTCACATCTCCCAGTACACATACATCATAACCGCCTTCTATTCACACAGTAGTATTCTGCTCAGTATTTTGTATCAGTATTTGAAAGTAAAAACTCCCAAACTCAAAAGTGATGAAACGCTCTCTATAATACTTTGTCTGTATATTCTCTTCCACATTTTAGCATAGAAAAGCTGATCATAATACTGAGCAAAATACTGCCGCCTGAACATACCCGTATGGTAATATTAATGCAGTGGTATGAATTATTCTGTCTTTTTCTGTTTGCTGTCATCTTGTAGATTGACAATTTAAAGTTACACAGTACACATGTGAATAGAGCCTTGTACCTGAAGCTGTCTCCATCCATTGCTAAGCAGCATACTATTCCTGTCCTTCATAAGGAATGCCTAGCAAGTGTGAGAATCCTCCCTGCCCACATACAGCAGTAAATATATTAGACATCTGCAATGCGAGTCATTTGAAATAAAGTGGATTTTTATTGTGGTTTAGTGTGGACTAAGTGACACCCTGTTTCTCCAAAAATTAGCCCTACCCTGAAAACAAAACCCTAGCTTGATTTTGCAGGGGTTTTTTTTTGTTTTTGTTTTTTTGTTTTTTTTAAATAAGCCCTAGTTACTGTAAACCTATTTTGTCTTTTGAGATTTCATAGAGGTTGTTAAATTGGGAAACAATTGGAATCGGAGTGATGCTCACACTGTTGCTCCCCTGCCCCTCCAGTATTAATGGTTATTGAGTCCCTGGTGGTCTCTACTTCCTAATCCTGTCCTTACATTTCCTGTGTGTCAGGATAAGATCAGGAAGCAGAGACCAGCAGGGACCTGGTAAGTATCTGAATGGGAGTAGTGAGGGATTTGTGAGGTCTTTCCACCTAAGTGGATTTTAAGAGTATCTGCTTAAAGAATATAAGCCACCTTGATGAAGCTAAAGAAATCTATAGCAGGTCTCAATAAGAGAGTCATCTTCTCATAATGGTGGACTTTTGGAGAGGTTTCATTTTGTTATAATGGGCATATTGCATTAAATTATATGTGTTACATTTTTCAGAAATGTTTTTTTATGTAAGTCTATGTATCTGTCTCTGAATGAGTCTTAAAGACTGGAGCTTCAGTGAGTATTTTGCAGTTCACGTGATAGACCAAGCCAATCAACATGGAAAGGAAATGGTTAAATGATCTTCTCTACGAGACTGGCAGGGCAAAACCGCTATTGAATATCCATGTAGTCATTTCCCCAGCAGTCATTTGTATTAAAGGGGTTATCTGAGTTATTATCAATTTTAGATAGGTGGAGGGCCAACTACCCCTGCTGGTCAGCACTTTTGAAAGGGCTCTAGTAGGTGCTGCGGCCTCTTCAGTGTTTAACCCCATACTTACATAACAGCTGTTCTGAGTATTATAGCATCCCATTCATTTGAAAAATCACTATTAAAAATATGGCATTCTGAGTAATGCAGCTCCTGGTGCCCAGGGTAAACAATAAGGAGGAGTGCGGCCCCTTTTATAGCAGTTGAGTTGAATCCCCACCAGTCTAAAATGGTGTATATAAAAGGTAGGGCATCAATTTCAACCACTTGAATAACCACTTCCACTGGTACACAGATAGGATTCAGGGGGCCCATTGTGGTGTCATAAACATATATCTAGATCAAGGACCCCTAAAAAATTATATTTAACGCATGTTGAAGATACTTATTTCCAATATAAAACTTGTCCTGGAGAAAAAGTGATACCTGGTTACTAGAATTATGGGATAGAATTCATATTCTGGAAATGAAAATGTCTGGTAGCATACTATAGCATTGCAATGTTTATGGGCTGTCATAAACATGAATGGGCATAATAGTAGTAATAGTCCTGAATTCAGAATTCATTCCTCTCTCTATACTCTTGCATGACTTTTTACTGTTGCGACATTTTAGGAGACTCGGCTGTTTTTGCTTTGGATTTCTGCTCTTTTTTCCATCTGTTACTGCAACTTTATAGCAGGACATACAAGGCATAGTAAACACTCAATTTTGATTTGAAAGGTATAGTTTTGCTTTTATTTGTCTGCTATAGCCCAGAGTAGTCAATGAGTTATAAGAATTCAGCACTTGGATAGCTCCGTCACAATCTCCGGAGCTGATGTGTCCTGCTTATTGTAAGATATGATGCACAAAACGGCACTTGAATTGTGAAATCTTCCATGTGCATACATTCTCCGAGTTATCTACAAAAACAGGCCACTTGTATAGCATAGCTCCAATAAGTGTCCTTTTATGGATCTCAAAGTGTTTAATTTGCCGGCTTACAGGAATACTGTGTTTAGAGTGATGGAGCACTATTTTTTTTACTGTATATGCATCACACCAAGATCTTAATTTATGGCAATCACAACCATTACTGTTTAATTGGGAGTCTGACTCATCCACTGACTCAGATAGAAGAGCTCATTAGCAATGTCACTGTTGTATTTCAACAGATCTTCCTACAAGATGAGGCTGCATAAGAGACTATTGTTATTTCTTTTATTTATTTCTCTTTCTTGTACAACACCAACATATTCCTCAGCACTTTACAGACATCATCATTTACCGTTCCTAAGGCAGTATATCTTATCAGTATATCTCTGGAGTGTGGTAAGAAACTGGAGTAACCTGGAGGAAACTCGCGTAGACATGGGGAGAACAAACTCCATGTAGATGTATAGAGGCTGGACTAAAGGCTAGGACTTTAAGAAGGAGGCCAGCATGACAGGGGTGACAGGAGGAGACAGGAAATGGGTTTGAAGGGGTTAAGGTAGCTGTTAGGTGTAAGGGGAGACAAGAGGGGAGGGTTACAGGGGGCGGGGGGATCTTTGCACCAGTCAGAGGTGAGGCACCAGTCAGTCCACAGCCCCCACCCACCTGCCCTATTTTCTTTGGTTAACTGGGGTTGGGTTGCTGTCACAGTAGGTGGTCCTTGAAGCTGAACGGTTATAAAATGGTTGTGGTGGGGGGAGGGTCCCGCGGTAGGGAAGGGACTCCTCAAGGCCATTTGGTAGTTTGGGATGGGTTTGGCTCATTGGTAAAATAGAGGGGATGGTGAGCACCAGGGAATTTTAAGAAGGTGGCTCCTCCGAGCTGGTGGTGTATGGATGGGGGTAATATTCCTGGTGCAAATGGGATATATATATATATATATATATATATATTTGATTTAGTGTCCTTCGCCGGGTCATTAACATACAGCGGTTCATTACAGGTAAGGGGTAGACACTTATAGTGCCTTCGGAAATACCGTAGGGGTTTGGGGTAATATGGTGGCACTTCAACTAAGTTATGGTTATTTATGTTATTTAAATAAAATGGCTGCTGTGGCCAATTCAAGCCATCTATTTCTCATGTCTTTATCGAATTGAAAGAACAATTTGGCAATGCCCTTGTCATGTCCTAGACAACCTGAGCCAGTATTTTTATCATTACAAATGCAAAATGTCTTGTATAAGTTCATTATGGAATAGAACAAAACTCCAGTAGAAATAATGCTTTATTCTAGTATTGTAAAGTAACACTATAGCAACACAGTGGGAAGTCTCTCCCTAATGCTAAAGAGGTTTAGGTAGAATTTACAGCAATGCCTTGTGTGAAAAATAAGTAAAATAACAACTCCAGAAGAAGGGAAATTGTCTGTCTAGTGCAAGTAGCCTTAAATGGCTTTCACCACTCTTTCGTTATCATTTAATACTGCTTTTGAGGGGCTCTCCAACAAAAACCAGTACTCACATCTCCCTGGGGTCCCAGATTACAATAGTGGTGGCTCCATTTGTCTGTATATAGGTTCCCTGTCCAATGTCACCAGTGACCTCCTATGTGCTGTTTGTGAAGAAGTGTCCTTAGGCTTCTGAGGCCTAGGTTGACTGCAGTGGTCACCTAGCACAAACAACCCAGTATATAAATGATGTATTGGAAACAGACCCCAGAATGAGGTGAGTACTGGTTTGTTATGTTTATGGTATGTGCTATGAGTTGGGTTACCAAAGGCATCTCAACCAAAGGCATCTCAAGCAGATCTGTACCCTGTACTGATAAGGAGCACCAATCCAGAAAACTCTGTCTACAGATGGAAGTCCCTGGTTTAGCCACATTTCAAGGCCCTATGAAGGGTTTTTGTAGTCTTTGACATACACATCTACTTACATGTGGCACTAGGAAGGCAGTTTTCCTTGTGTGGATGAGATATTTTACTCTCTCACTATTAGTTATGAATGCTTAGCCTTGACTTTCATTCCCTGTCTACAATTTTGTATTCTCCCGAATTATATGACTACATGTTACCTAAATGTTTTCTTCTGTTCCAGATCTTTAATAAGATTTTAATGTAAAATACAAATACTGTGGCTAGCTATGAGATATATGATTATCCACCATCCATTTCAAGATTTGTATTTAGTGACATTGTACCAAAATCCTTTTGTGTTCTGGTATTTGCTTTTATTCAGTGATAAATTCCCATGAAAAAACAACAATTTATGTACGAGTCTCTAGAGATGTGTATACTACAGAAGGCATCTCCATTGACATGCAGGGAAGAATTGGCAGCATACACTTTCTTTTGTCTAGCATTATCCATTTCCTGTGGTCTAAGTGGAAATGTTTACTGTAAAATCAGTCAATAGTTTTATCCGTACTACTAAGTTTAATATCATAATGCATCTAGGAAAACCATACCACTTGTTTGTAGTTTAAGCTTATTATCAGATGTGTTACTGACAAGAGCCTTGAACCAGTCATTGTCCTTCTAGACTGTCCATCTTGCCAAACAACATCATTTAAATAGAAATATTTTGGAAATTTGTCACCAGAGCTTTGGTTTCACATAATCAGTAATATTTAAAGGAGTTGTCCACAAATTTTAGGACACAGGAGGAGGCCAGGGAAGGTGAAACATTAAAAAAAATCTTACTCACCTGCCCCCGATGCTTTGGTGTCTGAAACTGGAGTCCTGTCGAGCGCTGAAAGTTCTGCAACCACAGGAAAGGAATCGGTGATGTCACTCACATACAGCCCATGATGTAATGTAAATTGTCTCTCTATAGACTGACTTCCTAGTGAGCCTATGATACACTTAAACAGCTGTCAATCTGAGAAGGCAGAACTCAAGGGGGAGGGAGAGAACAGAAGCCTGAACCAATGATGAGAGAGGAGGTGTGTCTCAGACTACCTTAGACTCCATGTAAACACATTGCAGCCAAACTAATAGAAATTATACATCTCTTACTTACATATCATTTTTGAGCTTTTGATTTGGCATACCATTTAATTGGGTACTGATCATAATAGTGGTTGAATAATACAATAATAATGAATAATGATGAATATATGTCAACATCTTTTTATTTTACAAAATTGACTTTCCCATATAAATAGTCTATTTAAATCTACTGTTCCTGAAATGGTGACATAGGCCTCATTGGTGGCGCACCCCCAGCTGTTAATGTGGTAAAACCGTACAGCGTCCATATATCGTTATTATTTATCTTGTACCTTTGTGTTTTTGGTTTCGATCATATTCCACCTGTCTGCTAATGTGTACTGTGCCCTTGACATTGTGTAATAATGGTGATTGGTTCATGTTTTATATACAGTCTATTGTCTGTTCAGACAATCTTTACAATGATTAAAAGCTTTTCGTCAGGAGATTTAGCTTCTGCACTGCCAGGTGTTTGGTAATAAAGGAATTTCAGTTGAAGCCAAGTTCTGTGTTGGATCTTCACCTTTTGTGCTTAGTGTCAAGAAGAGGATGTAGAGTCTGAACATAAATTGTTGAAAATCTGAATTGTTGTTTCTAGACTGCACTTAGGTTGGATCTAGAGTGGAATTAGCAATAGTAATTACAAGCTGTATGAGACTGATAATTAAAACATTGCAGATATCTGAATGATCTGGACAAGATAATGTATACAGTATATGGTCTTCATGGAATACACAACAGCAATATATAATTGGTAGCCAGAAATAGATGAATCTTCTACGTCTTTTTACTATGATCTCTATGGCTAGGGTTATGTCTCTGCACTTCATACAACTTTACTCCAACCACCATAATATTAAGCTACTTTCATGGTTATTGCCTATACAACTCTATGTACTGTATCAAAGAGGACCTATCACCACCTCCAAAAAGTCCATCTCTTTACATCAATTACTAGACACTGCTCCACTGGTTCTGGCACAGTTGGAATTTTTTGTCTAGCCCCCACCATTCTCAAGCAATCATGCTATTTAGGCTGTGTACTGTCAGGAGGGCGGTGTCAGGCAGGAGCAGAAAAGGAGTGTGATTCTGAACTGTGACACTGGCTGCTTCTGATTGGAGCTCTCAATCACACCCCTGCCTGACACCAAAACTAGCTGCGCTTGTTACTCAGGAATGGTGGATACTAGAGAAAAGAAATACAACTGTGCTGAAAATCCAATAAACACTTGATTTTTGGAGTACTGTTTCATCTCTTTAATGTTCTGACTGGAATATTGTTCTGACTGAAGTATTATCTATAGGGCTGCTCCAGAAGTATTAGCCATGGTGCTTCTCCTGAATGTTGGCGCTCAGGGGGGGTAGCTATAGGGGGTGCATAGGTAGCTATTGCTACCAATACCTAAAGCTTCAGGGGCCCAAAGAACGCTATAAAACATAAGAAGACTATTGTAGATAGTACAAGGTAAATGAAGGTCCTGTTACATATTTTGCATTGGGGCCAGGCACTTCAGATTATGCCTATGGTGATGCTCCTAAAATATTAGCCGTAGTGCTATTCCTGAAGTACTAGATACGGTGCTGCACCAGAAGTATTAGATATGGTGCTGTTCCAGAAGTATTAGCTATAGTGCAATTCTACAGGTATTAATTGTGTTGCTGCTCCAGAAGTATTAGTGATGGTGTTGTTCTACAGGTATTAGTTGTGATGTTGTTTCTTAAAGGGGCTCCATGATTGGGAAAAAATTTTTTTAACTAAGCACATACTTGCATAGCCTTTAGAAAGACTATTCCACACATACATTTTGTTTAGTTTTGAATTATCCCGTTTTTATTAATATGCTAATTAGGCTTCAGCGTGCACTCTGGAAGTCTCAGCGAGCACTCTCTGCTATTCTCTGCTATGTGTGTGAGAGCAGAGAGTTGAGTCATCAGCAGCAGCAGCACCCTGTGTTGTACACACAGCAGAGAGAATGCTCGCTGAGAACTTCCTGTGAACGCTGGAGCCTAATTAGCATATGAATAAAATGGTCTCATTCAAAAACTACTGAGGCGATTTACATACAAAAGATATGTGTGGCATAGCCTTTCTAAAGTGCTTAGATAAAAATGACTTTTCCCAATGATAGAGCCCCTTTAAGTATTAGCTATGGTGCTGCACAAGAAATATTACATATGACTCTTCTCTAGAAGTATTAGCTATGGTCCTGTTATACAGGTATTAGTTCCACTGCTGTTCCTTAAGTATTAGCTATGGTGCTGTACTACAGGTATTAGTTCCAATGCTGTTCCTTAAGTATTAGCTATGGTGCTGTACTACAGGTATTAGTTCCGATGCTGTTCCTTAAGTATTAGCTATGGTGCTGTACTACAGGTATTAGTTCTGTTGCTGTTCCTTAAGTATTAGCTATGGTGCTGCTCCAGAAGTATTAGCTATGGTGCTGTTCTACAGGTATT
Organism: Leptodactylus fuscus; assembly: GCF_031893055.1. Taxonomy (NCBI): domain Eukaryota; kingdom Metazoa; phylum Chordata; class Amphibia; order Anura; family Leptodactylidae; genus Leptodactylus; species Leptodactylus fuscus. The sequence goes on along the minus strand of NC_134268.1, from coordinate 164,127,695 downwards.
AGTTCCATTGCTGTAGTATTAGCTATGGTGCTGTTCTCCAGGAATTTCTTGTGTTGCTATTAATGAAATATTAGCTATGGTGCTGTTCAACAGGTATTACCTGTGTTGCTATTCCTTAAGTATTAGCTATGGTGCTGTTATACAGGTATTAGATCCATTGCTGTTCCTTAAGTATTACCTATGGTGCTGTTCTACAGGTATTACCAGTGTTGCTATTCCTGAAGTATTAGCTATGGTGCTGTTATACAGGTATTAGTTCCATTGCTGTTCCTGAAGTATTAGCTATGGTGCTGTTATACAGGTATTAGTTCCGATGCTGTTCCTTAAGTATTAGCTATAGTGCTGTTATACAGGTATTACTTGTGTTGCTATTCCTGAAGTATTAGCTATAGTGCTGTTATACAGGTATTACTTGTGTTGCTATTCCTGAAGTATTAGCTATAGTGCTGTTATACAGGTATTACTTGTGTTGCTATTCCTGAAGTATTAGCTATGGTGCTGCTTCACTTCTTTGTACTTATAGATCAGCTATTTTCCAAATTCATCCCTAGCGTATTTGATGAGGCTTGTATGTTGTCAAATTCTTCTCCATCATCCATTTTTATGGATATTTCATAGGATCATTGTCAGGAGCCAAGACCATGTAAGACAGCCTTAAGCCATATGTTCTTTACAGTAAGCACTATACTCATAGAAAATGTTTTCCCGATATTTGCAGAACCCAGATTTGTCCCTTTAGATGACCAGATAGTTAGCAGGAATTCATCTCTTTTGGGAACACATTTCCAGTGCCCCGGAGTTCAATGGTTGTCTCCTTCCTATCTCTGCAGCCAATATGTGATATTGCTTGGTGATCTTAGGTTATAAGAACCCAATCCATTCTAGTTCCCCGGCAGCGCTCGTGCTCATATTTTTATAGCACATTTAGAGAGTTATTACTACAATAGCCATCCTGTTTAATATTACCCTATGAATCAAAAATACAAACTTACTATCATATTTGCAGTATATTTTAGTTTTTTTTTTTTTCTTTAATCCATTGATGTGTTCTGAAATGCAAACAACAATATAAAGGTAATGCGGTTGAAGGCATCTTGCAACGGAATTAGTAGCATTTTGTAAAACAAAATGAAAGGCAGAAATTCTTGGAACAATGCAAATGGTATTGTACATTGCTTTCATGTAATGTTTTGCTAGATTAAAAATATAATGATTTCCAAAATGGGCCACACAGATCTATACTCCATATTCTGATTGTTGTCATGACAACCCTACATACTGACAAGTCACTGAATCTTTATTGCTTTTCTGCTGAAGTCAAAATTCATTGAAAGCAGTCGGCACGCTTAAAGGGCACAGAGAACGGCTTTAATGAGAAATGGCTATGTACAAGTCACTCTTACCAATTTTCTGTGTCCCTACGTTTATATTGTATATGGCTATGCAAAGCAGGTGGTATTTTATGGGTGTTTCCTTTGGGATATCCAGTATCTTTCTGGCAGCTAGTCAGTATACTGTATGATCTTCAGCAGGGTTTTTGGTATTAGTCCTTTCTGAATATATGTTTAATGAAGAGGGTGCAGCTTCTCCGCTTCTCTTAAGGTTAGAAAAAAACATTTACATTTTACATTTTTCTTGATTTGTAATAGATGCCATTCCTTAAAGGGGTTGTCTAGGAAAACAATGTAATTTTTAAATATGCTGGGGAGGTGGAGAAATAATAATCATACTCACCTGTCCCTGGTCCCTAGTCTGGTCCTGCTGGTCCGTTAAAGTCCCCACCACATGTGACACCACATGTCTCTTCCTGAGCCTTGGTGGTCACATGACCACTGAGACCAATCAGTGGCTTCAGCAGAAGGGTACCGGGATGTGACAGCCAGCAAGGAATTCCATTGGCTGAGCAGCAGGACAGGACCATGCTGGGAGGACACAGAGCATCGGGGACAGGTGAGTATGGAGGGTTTTGTTTTTGTTTTTTCACCTGTCCTGTCCTAATTAAAAAACTAGAATTTAAGCCTGGACAACCCCTTTAACTGTAGTTACTTGTTGATCATTCTAGAACATAGTCTCTTTTACTTTTAAGGCTATCACAAACCGGACCCTCTTTTTTTTTTTTTTTTTTTGGTTAATGGACAATAGTGCTGATGTAAGATACCGAACTATCAGCTGTGAGCATGAGATCTCAACACCTACCAAAGGAGCTGCCACATGTTATCATGATAGCTGCATATGTCTCCCACCTCTGCAAAAAAATGTTTCTGCCTGTTATATCTACATGCTGTGCCCCCTCCTCATGTCCTCCAACCACGGTTGGGCTGTATTATTAACATCACTCCACACAGAGAACTAAATGATCCTGCAGTGTGTCTGTGTTTCTTTCTTTTTAGTTGCTATGATTCCTAGGATTTCTCTATCTGCCATGAGCTTGTATGTGTTTTCCTCTCTTGTTATATACTACTGTACCATCTATGAAACTGCATCACTGAAATTTCCCCATTGTGGGACTATTAAAGGATTATCTTATCTTAACTAATGGCCAGTTCAGTACTAAATACCATATTGAAGATATTATAAAAAAGTGTTAGGCATTTGGTAACTATTACTTGATCTGAACATGAATGACAAGTTTTAGCAGATTCCAGATTTGTGGAAAATAGGACTGTTTACATAGTCAGGGCCAAGTGAAGCGTTTTCTACTTTGTTCATTGTAAATCATGATACATAACAACTAACCAGAAACTTGATATGCTGCCATGTATTAAACATAGCTTATAGAGCTGAGCGAACCCTAAAATGTCTGAGGTTCGAAATCCGATTCGAACAGCCGCACACTGTTCGACTGTTCAACGGATTTCGAACCCCATTATAGTCTATGGGGGGGAAATGCTCGTTTCAGGGGTACGCAAAATTTGATAAAATCATACTTACCAAGTCCACGAGTGACGGTCGGGCTGGATTCTGCTTGAAGTCTTCTCCCGGCGCAGGGTCCCCGCATCTTCTTCCGGGTGGAATTCACTCTGCCTAGGCATCCGGCCTAGGCAGAGCCGACTGCGCATGCGTGGGCATGCACGTGCATGCACAGTCGTCTCTGTCCAGGCCCGACGCCTGAGCAGAGCCAACTGTGTATGTATGCGCGTGCATGCCCGCGCATGCGCAGTCGGCTCTGCCTAGGCCGGATGCCTAGGCAAAGTGAATTCCACCCGGAAGAAGACGCGGGGACGCAGTGCGGAGAAGACTTCAGAAAGATAAGAGAAGAACCAGCGTTGATTGGCAGAATGTATAGCATTCTGCCAATCAACGCTGGTTCTGCATCGAACCTTAAACTTTGAACAGCTAGTAGTGTTCGATCGAGTACGAGTATTTCGAATACCATAGTATTCGATCGAACACCTGCTCAATCGAACACTACTCGCTCATCTCTACTAGCTTAATATGGCTGATTTTTACATGCAGCATTGGGCAGAGCTCACTACTAAATGCAATTCTTATTGTCACTAGTTCAATTCCCAAACAAACTACCGAACACATTGGCAAGCGGTGTGCAGTGAAAGCACATGGGCCCCATAGACTATAATGGGGTTCGTGTGCTTTCTGCACGGTCTCCGAATGGAACTTGCGGACAGAAAAGTAGTTCACTATCTATTTTCCTGTCCACATGACTCGTGCGGAGACCGTGCGGAAAGCACACGGACCCCATTATAGTTTATGGGGCCCATGTGCTTTCACTGCACACCGCTTGCCAATGTGTTCGGTAGTCTGGACTCCCTGAATGGATTACTGACACAGATGTGAATGAGGCCTAAGAGAAAGGATGCAAAAGAACCCCAATGGACCTTTTGGTCATTGCCCTGGTAGCCCTGACCAGAAGCCCTAATGGCTGAGATTACATTTACACTAGAGATGAGCGAATCAAAGCTGACAAAGTGGAATTCGATCTGAATTTCAGGAAATATTCAATTTTCTTCGAATCTGGATTTCCTCACACTTCGTGTTAGCAAATTGCATTTTTCCTAAAATGGATGATGCACATGTTAGGACATGGGGCAAAGAATTCGGGATCACCCACAATGCCATGTGTGCAGCCAATCAGCAGCCAGCCAGTCCTGTGATGTGCTATAAATACTCTCTGCCATCTTGGATTCAGGCATTTTCCAGTGTACTTAGTGCAGGCAGAGACGTGAGCTGGGAAAGTGGTAGAAAAGACTTGAAAACTGATATTTTGCTCAATCAAAGTTCAGGGAAAGAGCAATAGAAGTATAGGGAAAGGATAGGGAGGAATTTATACAGAGTATTGAAGCAGAACAGGGTACTTTTGGGGTGTTTTCAGCCTGTATAATAGGAACAATAAAGTCAATCAAAGACCAAATAAGTGAAGTTCTAAGAGCGACACCTGTCATGTGCATGTCATACTGACTCATTGTATTGTTTCACTACCACAACAGACTCCTTATGTGTGTTACTACAAGGCACAGTGTTATACACCACTCTACAGGCTGTCAGGAAATAGCTGTATTTTTAATGCAATTCGCCGCAAATTAATACGGATCGAACCGTTTTGAAAAATTTGCACATCTCTAATTAATACCTAAAAATATACAATATACCAGGTAGACTGAAGAGCATGTAGCATTTGTTTAAAATTTTAAGCTGCACAGAGCTGCATGGTAGTTTTATTACCTAGATTGTTCTATCATTGGTTTATAGCATTTTCTCCAATGGAGTAAAAACATTGCATTTCAAAATGGCACATGTATATTTTCTTTAGATACAGTGCTATGATCATGACCATAATATTGCGCCTAATGTTATAGGATAGCGTTCATTGGCTCAGCCTTACTCCTACATGTCAATCAATACATATATGCTGAGTGCATTTTCAGCTGTATCGTATATACCTACAAGCTGGTGTTCCTGTGAGACAGCAGAGTCGCTCTTCAGATATCAGACAGGTACGTCTGCTGTATCGCTATTCCTAGACTTCAAAGGATTTTATTTTTAGATTTTGTTTTGTTTGCAATCATTGAAATATGAATTAAATTAAAACTACATTTTTGCGGTGAGGTTTGCTTTCTTGATGCGGCTGCAGCCGGAGCCGTTTCATCTAATAAACTGTATACCTGATAAACAACAAGTAACACACTATGCATGGATGTAACAAGGCAACCATAGAAATAATCCAGGATTAAAGGGTGTAGAGAAAGTCGGGAATAGAAAAACAATACAGTACATATCCTACCATATATGTATGTGACATGCATAGTATTTGGTGTCTTCCGAAATAAAAACCTGTAAAATACAACTAACGTGGTATTTGATGAATGGCATGAAAAATGGGGAAACTTATTTGAATATAATTGAAATGCTAAGGCCTTATTTATATGAAAAATTGATGTTTTTGTAAAGAACGTCAAACATGGGCATTTTTTCTTGCCCATCAAAAACTGACATGCACCATCTTTATCCACCATAACAGACATATATAGAGCCATGCCAATAGACCCATTGAAATTCATTGGTTCTACAATGGTCATGTGACACCTTTTTGAAAAACGGCCGTTTCGTGGCCATTATTCACTGCCATGTCATTAACTGCTGTCTGTGGATTTGCAAGGAGGGACACGGACATTTTTCATGGACATTAGGTCCATGAAAAACAGCATAGCCTATATATTGGCCTATATATATAGGCTATATAGACCAGAAAATCATGACATAAAAATACACCTTAAGGCCAGGGCTCCATGGGACAGAAATGCCGCGATTTGCCCGCGGTGGAAATGCTGGGGGAAAAATCGCAGCGTTTTACAGTAAGAGCAAAGTGGATGGGATTCTAGCGAATCCCATGCCCATTTTGTGGTAAAAAACGCAGTGCGGACACGCCACGTTTTCCAAACCAGCATGGTTTTTGAAATCGCAGCATATCAATTATATCTACGGAAAATCCGGTGGTTTCCCCATGCATATAATTGTAACAGAAAGTCTGTGGAGGAAAACTCCACAAACTTTCTGTTTAAAGTGCTGCGGGAAGAACCGCGATACGTTGCTGCCGCGGATTTTCCTGCACTGCTTTTTGGCTGCAGGATGTTCCGTGGGGTCTTAGCCTAAAGGGAGTCTAGTACATTCACCAAGCATATTTAGCTGTCACCACTGCATTATAGGCCACATTACAGTGATAAACAATATATCTCTGTTATGTATATCATTTTTGTAGATTTGGAGAAAAGCAACTTTGAAGTCTGACGGAAATGAAGAATTTGATGCACTGGCGGCGACCCTTCAGCCCTGGGACCACAGCTCTTGCTGCTTAATTAGGAGGGGTGACATCATAACAGTGGAATGATCACTCTCATTGCACAGGGTGCATGTCGGAAATGAAAGAGCTGTGAGTGGCAAGAGCAGTGCTCCCAGGAGCTAAAGGCCCACCTCCTCTGCACCAACTGCCTCATTTGCATAAGACTTAAAATGTGTTTACCTTCAAATCTACACAAGTGAAATACATAACAAAGGTATGATGTTTATCACTGTAATGTGCTCTGTAATGTGGTAGTAACAACTGAATATGCTTCAGGGCAGTGGCCTAACTACCAGGGTAGCAAGGACAGCGGCTGCCACAAGGCCCGGGACATTAGGGGGCCCGGCAACAGCCGCTAATGCTGCGTTATTTTTTCTTAAAAGACCGTTATCGACTGGAGTTACTCTAGCCGGTAACGGGCCCTATTTACTTACCGATCCTGGCAGGGGCCACGATAGGTAAGTGACGCCACGAGCCCCACAAACACTATTATTATACTTTGGGGGGTCTTTTCAGACCCCCAAGTATAATGATCGGAGGCCCGGGAGAGGTAAGGGAACATAAAAAACTGTGTTACTTACCTTTCCATGCTCCTGGCAAACTTCGGCCTACTACTGTGAGGTCCCTGACATCACATGACCAGGGCCTGCTTCCCGGGTCATGTGACATCTGAACGTCAAGGAAAATGGCTGACACCACCGAGGACTGCAGCAGAGTCAGGGATAGGTAAGTGACAGTGGTTTTTTATGTTTATATCCCCCCCTTGGGTCTTCGATTATTATACTCTGGGTTCAGAGTATAATAATTGTTCATGGGTGGCCACAATGAACATAATACTGTGTGCAGGGGCCACAATGGGCATAATACTGTGTGCAGGGGCCACTATAGGGCATAATACTGTGTACTGGGCCACTATGGGGCATAATACTGTGTGCAGGGGCAATATGGGGCATAATAGAGTGTGCAGGAATGTGTGTGTGTGTGTGGGGGGGGAGGGTCGGTCGTTGGGGTCTTCGGCGTCGGTCGGGGGGGTCCCATGTCAAAAGTTTGCCACGGGGGCCCACCATTCCTAGTTACACCACTGCTTCAGGGAGGTGGTAGACTCCCATTAAATTGTAAAAAAACAAGACCTTACTTTACCTTGCTATGTCAGAAAAAAAGAATTATGGATCATGATATATGATGAATGTAAAAAATGCTATAGTGTCTTTAAGGGTTAACCTATCCTAGGTGTCAATTAATCAAAATAATGAACGATTTAGGCGCCAGTAGAATAATAATATACTTAGCTTTATTGTCTTGGTTTCCACTGCAGAATTGCACTGTGTTATAAAATAAGGAATATTCCAGTTTAATGCCTCAGTCACACATTGGCTCTTTTGCCTCTTAAAGTGTTACTGTGTCTATTGTGAAATGTGGTAGAAGCATTTCTATAGCAGAACAAGTCACATGACATTGATTATCTGTCTTGCAAGTAATTCACTTGCTATTGTACAATATGACAAAGTCTTCAGCGCTGCTTTAGAGGTAAAGTATAAACCTTTCATAACACAAGGAATGATTTGTGTCTACTTATGTAACAGCCAGGACAAATAATTTCTTTATCTTAAAAACTGTTTCTACATTTATATTTTGTAACTAGTAATCTACTGTACTGAGTTGTCTCATCAACGTCATGAGAAAGTACGGAACATAAAGGACACATACGGGAAATGGTCAGTAACTTTTCAACAAACTTTGCAAAAATCTATAGTAAAAGGGAATATAAGAATCTTTGAAATGGTTCTTTCTCTACTTATCAGGCTCTTTTCTCCTTATAAACTGACATTCACTCTTAAATCTCTGCTGAATCTGTCTTGGTCTCCGTAGAAGAATTGGAGTTCAAAGAAGTATCAAATGTAAAGTAAATACATAGAAATCTATAGGGGACGGGGAGTAAACAGGAGTTGAGAGAAAGGAAGGAAAGACACATGTACAGCAACGGCAGCAGCAAATAGTAAGTGCTCTATCTCACCCCAAATGCTTTATTTACATTTATTCACATTTATTTGAGTTACCAAACTAACAGATGTAGCAAACTTTAACTAGACTATTTTAGTTGGCTTTTGTTATGAGTTATCAGACTACAGCAATTCATCAGATTTAAATGAAAAAGACTGACACCCATTTACATCCAGATTGAGGTTGAATGAGAGGACCTGGTATATTCGCTATATCACTAACCACCCCTTTAACACAACATATATGCTTTAAAAGCATTTTTGGTGGTGGTAAGCTCCCTTTACAACTATATTTGTAGATTTTTTTCATTACCATTTACCTGAACAGCTAGCTTTGGTATTTAATTCTATTACCATATTGGTGGTTCTAAGTGGCATCTATAAATATGGCATCATATGCTTTATCTACATACAACCCCAATTCCAAAAACATTGGGACATTTTGAAAAATGTAAAGGAAACAAAAATTCAATGATTCGGAAATCTCATAAGACCACATAGTACACATATTAGCTGAAAGTTAGACATTTTTCCTTTTCATTTGAAATTTTTTTTCTCATTTAGAATTTCATGGCAGCAATACATGTCAAAAAAGTTGGAACACAGACATGGCTACCCTTGTGTAGCATCGCCCCTTCTTTTTACAACAGGCTGGCTGTAAATATCTAAGTAGTGAGGTGACCAGTTGCAGGAGTTTTGGGAGAGGAATGTTGTCCCATTCTTGTCTGATGTAGAATTTTAGTTGCTCAACAGTCCTGAGTTTTCTTTGCTGGATTTTTAATGTGACAAATGTTTTCTATAGGTGAAAGGTCTGGTCTGCAGGCATCTAAGTTCAGTGCCTAAAGTCTTCTTCTTCAAAGTCATACAATTGTGATGATGCAGTGTGTGGTTTAGCATTGTCTAGCTGAATAATGCAAGGCCTTCCCTGAAATAGACATTGTCTGGATAAAGGCATATGTGGTTCTAAACCTCTATATACTGCTCAGCACCGAGATTGCCTTTCATGATGTGTAAACTGTCTATGCCAAAGGCACTAATACATAACCATACCATCCAAGATGCAGCTTATGAACTCTGCATTGCTGCTGGATTGTCCTTCTCCTTTTGAGCTCACAGGACGCGACATCAGGGGTTTCCAGAAAGAATTTCAAATCTGTCTCCCTGTAATGACATAACCATATTGAAATCCTCCATTATTATTATTATTATTATTATTATTATTATTATTATTATTATTATTCAGGTCTTGAGGTCATGCAAGAAAGATCTATGATTGGTATTGGGGCCATATATGTTGTAGACCAGGGGTAGGGAACCTTTGGCTCTCCAGCTGCTGTGAAACTACAACTCCCAACATGCTCCATTCACTTCCATGGGAGTTCCAAGAACATAGTTTTCGCATGTGCACATGTAAAATAACAGAAGAATCAAAATCTGTTTTGACTTCTTATCAAGTTAGTAATACCATGTAACACAAAATATCAGACATCTTTTGTGGAAGGGAACTAGTGTACTGGACTTCAGTATCTCTTGGTCTTTGATCATAGGTTCTATGTACCAGAGCTAAAGTCCAACAAATCAAGGGGAATAGAGGTAGAGTCTGGATGCCAAGGAACTAGCAGCAAGTATATGATTACCCTACAGCACCACCACAGGGGAAAAGAATAACTACATGCTGGCCATTAAATTCGCTGGTAATCTATCTAAAGAAAAATAGTGTAGTACCGGGTTAGCCAGAAAATAATAATATTTAATACTTTTGTATATGGCTGAAGAAGGAGCCTCTATGCTTTGAAAGCTTGCAAATGTAATTTCTCTTGGTAGCCAATAAAGGTACAATACCTACAAAAACTATTGAAAAACTATTGAAAATCTAAGAAAAAACAGCACTGAGCAGATCCTCATGTATTACCACTTGTTAGGCAGGATTACGTATGTCAAATAGCTGCTCATCTGACAAGTTTGTGAGAGTTTCACAACCTTTTCGGCATATAATGCTGATTCCAAGGGTGAGGTTATTGGGCAGCCGTTGAGACGCCACAGGGACATCAGGATAACAAGATGTAGTGGACCAGCCTCCTCCAAAGAATCGGCAAGAACACAACACTCACCCGAAAATAATCGGAACACCTTTATTAGCACTAATAAAAGTGTTTTTCTTATTATTTCTGGGTGAGTGCTGTTTTCTTGCTAATTCTTTGGAGGAGGATGGTCCACTACATCTTGCTACAAAAACTATTGTCTTTTTGACAAAAAAAAGTATCCAATATTGCATTGGGTATCTGTGTAATCAACAAACTGGGTGTTCAAAAAAGGAAGACACTTTTTGTAGTGAGCTTAGTAATGGCTCCAAGTCTAGGCCTTTTAAAGATAGATAGATAGATAGATAGATAGATAGATAGATAGATAGGAGACAGTTAAGCATGTTGAAGATAAAAATATGACACATTTGCAATGTATTTTTGAGGAAAAAAGATATGTTTTCATATTTAACATTTTTATATTAAAAGAAAATTAAAAATGGCCCAATGCAAAAGTTTGGACACCCTGCATGGTTAGTAACTTGTAGCACCCCTTTTTGTAATTATTACAGCTTGTAAGCTTGTATCCAGCCAAGAGTCTTTCCATTCTTGTTTGAGGGATTTTCCTCCATTCTTCCTTGTAAAAGTTGTCCAGGTCTGTGAGATTCCTGGTTCATCTTGCATGCACTGATCTTTTGAGGTCTAGACACAGAGTGTCAATGATGTTGAGATCAAGGGACTGTGAGGGCCATGGTAAAACCTTCAGCTTGCGCCTTTTTATACAGTCTATGGTGGATTCTGACGTGTGTTTAGGATCATTATCCATTTGTAGCAGCCATCCTCTTTTCAATTTCAGACTTTTTACAGATGGTGTTATGTTTGCGTAAAAAGAATTTTCAGAAATTTCATTGAGTCCATTCTTTCCTCTAACCGTGAAATGTTCCCCGTGACATTGGCTGCAGCACAACCCCAAAGCATGACTGATCCACCCATGCTTAATGGTTGGAGAAATGTTCTTTTCCTGATATTCTGTGCCCATTTTTCTCCAAACATACCTTTGATCATTATGGCCAAAGAGTTCTATTTTAACCTCATCGGTCCACAGGACTTATTTCCAAAATGCATCAGCTTGTTTAGATGTTCTTTCACTTCTGATGCTGAATTTTATACTGAGGATGCAGGAGAGGTTTTCTTCTGATGACTCTTCCATGAAGGCCATATTTGTGCAAATATCTGAACCACAACCACGGGTATATGTACCACAACTCCTGACTCTGCTAACTCTTCCTGAAGGTCTTTTTCAGTCAAGCAGGGACTCTGATTTGCTACTCTGGCAATCCTATGAGTAGCTGTCTCTGAAATTTTTCTTGGTCTTCTAGACCTTATCTTTGCCTCCACTGTGCCTGTAAATGCCATTTCTTAATTATATTTCGAACTAATTAACCCAACCAAACCCATGGCTGATGTTTTTTGGCACAAGGTTAGAGGAGGCTGGGTATTTATAAAGCTGTAAAATTTGCATTGCTTGTACTATTCTAACCAAGATAGTGAACAAGCCATAACCCTAACTGGCTAATGACGGTCTGAGACCTTGGCCAAAGTTATCTGAGCACACAAATCTACAAGGGTTCCCAAACTTCCATCTTCCATTTCATCTTCAACTTGCCTAACTGTTCACAATGACAGTCTTTTTAACCAGGGGTGTCCAAACCTTTGCATGCCACTGTAGATAGATAGATAGATAGATAGATAGATAGATAGATAGATAGATAGATAGAAAGAAGCCCACTTTCATATTAGCTAGCCAATACAATTTAGAACTGTCACACATCCAAATATCTTTCTACTTCCATTTCCCTGTAATAGTAATTTACAAGATCATTATATGAATTAAATAATTGATGTTAATAAGAGGTTTTCTAGTATTATCCATGTGATTAATACGAAAGACAGGAAGAGACTACTGTGTTATTTTAGACTGCCTGACGTTGGATGATTTGGATGAAGTAAGGGGATAGCCAAACAAATTTTATTTATTTGCAGGCTGAATATACCTCTTGTACTTGCTATTTATCAAATAATGTAGCTAGACCAGAGGCAAGTCAATTCTGATATTATCATTTCTGCTCAAGAAGGAAGAAATTTAATCTGAGCAGCACTCGAGACTGTTTTCTACAGCTGAAATTACATATTCTTCAAGGTGCATCCTAACTCATAAATGTATTGTCCTTCCGTGTCAAAGAGATATATAGCTGATCAGGACAATGAAGACCTCTGCAAAGTAGAATTAAGTCACGGGACAGAACTATTAGAATACAACTGGTATATACCACTCACTGTCTGGAGAGAGCATTTCATAAGATGTCCTCAACAGCATAAGTATTGTCATCCTTAAAGGGTAAGATATATCATCCCGCTAGGGAGACAACCAAGCACAGACAAAAATAGGAGAATGCATGCCGGTATCCAGTTCTCATAGATTAAAATGCATAATTTGTCTAGACAGAAAACTATTAAAAATGTGTTTTCTTTTTTTCCTGTGGTCCTGGCTCCATTCTGGCTCTTCTCGAAATAACCTTGTCAGAGAATATTGTTCTACTTAGGAAAAAAGCGACCTATAGTTATTGAACACACACGGCTTCATTGTATGGATAAGCCTCACAAGGAAAGTCTTAAGTGGGTAGCAAGGGCAACATCAATGGAGAAGAGGACTCCAGAGCATCTTCAAAACAGCAGGTCTTGTGGGGTGTTCCGAATATGCCGGGTTTAGTATCTGTCCAAGTTGGTCCAGTGAAATGATGACAGAATCATGGGACACTAGGTAATAATGTTGTTGTCCTTCGATGGAGGGTATCAAAAATGCAATAAATCAGAGTTTGTGGCATATTGGGCTTCAAAGATACAGTCTGGTCAGAGCAGGGCTGTTTTAACACTTTGGTGTACCCAGTGCAAAGATCTTAAAAGTGGACCCCCATCCTATTCACAAGGCTGAGGTTGTGCCAGTCTATCTGTCAGAATTAACAACTGACCTGGCATAGATTTCAGCTTATGGCAACACAGACCACCAAAATTACTAAGAGGTATACACACTATTAACCCCTTACCAATGTAGGCATTTTTCAACTTTTGATTTTGATTTCCCACCAACCCCATATCATTTAATATTACATATGATATACTGGGAAGCTTATAAAAAAATTCAGAATGGGGTGGAATTGGAGATAAATTTCATCTACACAACCTTCTTAGGGGCTTGTTTTCTTATGACATTCACTATGAAGCCAAACTGACCTGTCAGCTGTATTCTATCAGTCGGTATGATTCCGGCACAATCATTATTTTCTGACACACATAACTTTTTTATTTTTCCATATACAGGGATGCATTGTCGGCCAGATGTACTTTTCCATCATATCATTTTGGGGAATGTCATTTGCTTTGATTGTTTTATATCAAAATTTCTATGGGAGTGAAACAGCAAAAAAATGGTAGATCGTTGCTTTTTTATTCTTGCTATAGTGTTCACCAAATGGGAAAAATAAGTTTGTAGACCAGGCATTTTCAGACACAGGGATACCTAATATGTGTGTGTTTTACTTTTTTGTGTATGTATTCTAGGGAAAGGGGGGTGATTGGATATTTTTTATTTTTTTTTACTGTATTGATCAGGGTATCTGATCACTACTGCTGTGCATTACGATGTACCGGTACATAGAGTATCCTGCACTGAGTTGACTGTAATAGAATGCATACAATAAAAACCTGGAGGACACCAATAGGTTCCAGGCTGTCATAGTATCATATCACGAGCCACAGATTTCACTCCTGGGGTTGGCGACCCATGGGAAAAGAGTGGAACCCATGCATCACCAGGAAAATGATACCCAAAACCGACCGAGGTGCCAGGGGTTAATGCCCATGATCTCTGATTGTAGTTATTGCCAACAGTTTTCCACCGTATTGGCTGTTGTTCCAGTAGCTGTGCGGAACGTATACTGTTATATTAAAAGCATATTCCAGTTCATTTTTATCATCGATGAGCTTTGGATAGGCCATAAATAAAAGATCACTGGAGGTCCACCAGCTATTTGAAGGGGCAGCAGTGCCATGACCCCTTCACTATTACATTGCATGTGGTTTGTTTCATAGTGACAATATAAGTACAGCCTTATTCCATAGAAATGAACAGGCTGTGTTTATATTGAATGTCCGCTATGTGACAGGCAACATCTGATGTTAGCAAACGGTACTGGGTTTGCACAAGCCCCACATCCCCCCCTTAAACCTAAAATGCCCCTAATTATAGTTATGCCTGTTTATACATGATGGTATACATGAAACTGATGTGCTGCAGAAGATTACTTACATACCCTCAGGACCAAACAACTGTGGTGAATATTGCAGAAAACAATTATACAATAAGAAATCATCATCTTCATCATCATCATCATCATAACAAAAACCGATTGTCATTAGGTACAAAACTGGCAGCAAATGACATGACAAAATATGCAATAAATATAACAAGCCAAAGAGGAATCCGAAGCGCAAATCTCATCTGTCTATTACATTTAATATTTATGCCACGATATCAACATTATAACGCAGCAATATTTGTTTTATGACAGCAAATAGATTTTTGCGATGGACGATATATTTTCTTAACATAACATCAATTTTGTGGCTTTAGATCAATTTTGAAGCCTTTCATCACATTTTGTGGCTCAAAATCTATCATATAATACGCCGTCACCTTGTGATAAACAGCAGGATGTCCCAACAATACGAAATACTTTACCCTACTAAGAAAACATAATGCGAAATATATTCTGGCGATTTAGTCATGATGAGAATGATAAAATGTATCAATTGTATCTGATACAAAAGAATTTTTATTGACAATTTACAGAAAGCATATGACAAAATACAATAAAAAACACTGCGGAGAAAACTTGTAACGCTTTTACGAGAAAGCGATTTCCTCTGTGTGTTTCTGGCCCTATTATACCTATACGGCAGGTATGATTGTCATGCTGCGAATGTCAAAAACACAGATATTTTCTGCAATGTGTGGATGAGATTCGTCACATATGTAATGTAAAATGCAGCGTTTTTTTGCTGCGACAACAAGGCTGTGTTTTCGCAACGTAACTGACATTTTGCATACAATCTGCAACATGAGTGTTAGTATTCCATTTGTTCTTCTTATGTACAGTAGTATCGAGCTGAGGTTTAAATACACATTTATAGCAAACAATGTTACAAATACTCCAAGAATTTTATATTTTTCCGCTAGATAAAGACATTTAAGGAAAGAAAACTAAATGAGACATAGGACTACAGTATATAGCACTAGCACAGCCATCTTTACAGATCGAGCAGAAATGCGGAAGAAGCCTTTAGCCAAAACCATTGGAGTTGGAAAAGGAGGATAAGAGTCGTGAAATATTTATCAACTCCATGCATTTTGCAAACCATAATCTTTTATTCTTGCTTTTAAAAGGTAAGATCCCCAACCTCCTTAGTGGTGGTGGGGGCAGAAGAAGCATTCAGTCTTCTGCAAAGAGTTTTCAGGCAAGAAAAAAAAATCCTGAATGCATAATGTAAGGATTACAGTTAATTAGCCGACGCTAGAAGAAAACGCCGCGCGGGCGCAGGTAGAGATAATGAGTGCATGGGATTAAAAGCAAATTCACTTCCTGTTGTGTAGTAGCTTTTGCAATTGCATTAATAATGATAAAAAAGCTAAAGACATTGTTTTGTTAAAATTTACATAATGACTGTGTGAGATGGGAGACATTTTTTCCAATATTACAGTGAAATTAGTATTTAGGGAGTACTTGATATAGTATCCTTCGCCATAAAATAGCTGAAAGGGTTGTAAGTAGAGATGAGCGAACAGTGTTCTATCGAACACATGTTCGATCGGATATCAGGGTGTTCGCCATGTTCGAATCGAATCGAACACCACGTGGTAAAGTGCGCCAAAATTCGATTCCCCTCCCACCTTCCCTGGCGCCTTTTTTGCACCAATAACAGCGCAGGGGAGGTGGGACAGGAACTACGACACTGGGGGCATTGAAAAAAATTGGAAAAAGTCATTGGCTGCCGAAATCAGGTGACCTCCATTTTAGACGAATAGTGGATTTCAAATCCGGGTCATATGAGAATGTGAACTTTGTGACTATGAGACAGGGATAGCTGTACAGGCAGGGATAGCTAGGGATAACCTTTATTTAGGGGGGAATGTTATTAAAAATAACTTTTTGGGGCTCTATCGGGTGTGTAATTGTGATTTTTGTGAGATAAACTTTTTCCCATAGGGATGCATTGGCCAGCGCTGATTGGCCGAATTCCGTACTCTGGCCAATCAGCGCTGGCCAATGCATTCTATTAGCTTGATGAAGCAGAGTGTGCACAAGGGTTCAAGCGCACCCTCGGCTCTGATGTAGCAGAGCCGAGGCTGCACAAGGGTTCAAGCGCACCCTCGGCTCTGATGTAGGAGAGCCGAGGGTGCACTTGAACCCTTGTGCACCCTCAGCTCTGCTACATCAGAGCCGAGGGTGCGCTTGAACCCTTGTGCACACTCTGCTTCATCAAGCTAATAGAATGCATTGGCCAGCGCTGATTGGCCAATGTATTCTATTAGCCTGATGAAGTAGAGCTGAATGTGTGTGCTAAGCACACACATTCAGCTCTACTTCATCGGGCTAATAGAATGCATTGGCCAGCGCTGATTGGCCAGAGTACGGAACTCGACCAATCAGCGCTGGCTCTGCTGGAGGAGGCGGAGTCTAAGATCGCTCCACACCAGTCTCCATTCAGGTCCGACCTTAGACTCCGCCTCCTCCGGCAGAGCCAGCGCTGATTGGCCGAAGGCTGGCCAATGCATTCCTATGCGAATGCAGAGACTTAGCAGTGCTGAGTCAGTTTTGCTCAACTACACATCTGATGCACACTCGGCACTGCTACATCAGATGTAGCAATCTGATGTAGCAGAGCCGAGGGTGCACTAGAACCCCTGTGCAAACTCAGTTCACGCTAATAGAATGCATTGGCCAGCGCTGATTGGCCAATGCATTCTATTAGCCCGATGAAGTAGAGCTGAATGTGTGTGCTAAGCACACACATTCAGCACTGCTTCATCAAGCCAATACAATGCATTAGCCAGTGCTGATTGGCCAGAGTACGGAATTCGGCCAATCAGCGCTGGCCAATGCATTCTATTAGCCCGATGAAGTAGAGCTGAATGTGTGTGCTAAGCACACACATTCAGCACTGCTTCATCAAGCCAATACAATGCATTAGCCAGTGCTGATTGGCCAGAGTACGGAATTCGGCCAATCAGCGCTGGCTCTGCTGGAGGAGGCGGAGTCTAAGGTCGGACCTGAATGGAGACTGGTGTGGAGCGATCTTAGACTCCGCCTCCTCCAGCAGAGCCAGCGCTGATTGGTCGAGTTCCGTACTCTGGCCAATCAGCGCTGGCCAATGCATTCTATTAGCCCGATGAAGTAGAGCTGAATGTGTGTGCTTAGCACACACATTCAGCTCTACTTCATCAGGCTAATAGAATACATTGGCCAATCAGCGCTGGCCAATGCATTCTATTAGCTTGATGAAGCAGAGTGTGCACAAGGGTTCAAGCGCACCCTCGGCTCTGATGTAGCAGAGCCGAGGCTGCACAAGGGTTCAAGTGCACCCTCGGCTCTCCTACATCAGAGCCGAGGGTGCGCTTGAACCCTTGTGCAGCCTCGGCTCTGCTACATCAGAGCCGAGGGTGCGCTTGAACCCTTGTGCACACTCTGCTTCATCAAGCTAATAGAATGCATTGGCCAGCACTGATTGGCCAGAGTACGGAATTCGGCCAATCAGCGCTGGCCAATGCATTCTATTAGCCCGATGAAGTAGAGCTGAATGTGTGTGCTAAGCACACACATTCAGCACTGCTTCATCACGCCAATACAATGCATTAGCCAGTGCTGATTGGCCAGAGTACGGAATTCGGCCAATCAGCGCTGGCTCTGCTGGAGGAGGCGGAGTCTAAGATCGCTCCACACCAGTCTCCATTCAGGTTCGACCTTAGACTCCGCCTCCTCCAGCAGAGCCAGCGCTGATTGGCCGAATTCCGTACTCTGGCCAATCAGCACTGGCTAATGCATTGTATTGGCTTGATGAAGCAGTGCTGAATGTGTGTGCTTAGCACACACATTCAGCTCTACTTCATCGGGCTAATAGAATGCATTGGCCAATCAGCGCTGGCCAATGCATTCTATTAGTGTGAACTGAGTTTGCACAGGGGTTCTAGTGCACCCTCGGCTCTGCTACATCAGATTGCTACATCTGATGTAGCAGTGCCGAGTGTGCATCAGATGTGTAGTTGAGCAAAACTGACTCAGCACTGCTAAGTCTGCATTCGCATAGGAATGCATTGGCCAGCCTTCGGCCAATCAGCGCTGGCTCTGCCGGAGGAGGCGGAGTCTAAGGTCGGAACTGAATGGAGACTGGTGTGGAGCGATCTTAGACTCCGCCTCCTCCAGCAGAGCCAGCGCTGATTGGCCGAATTCCGTACTCTGGCCAATCAGCACTGGCTAATGCATTGTATTGGCTTGATGAAGCAGTGCTGAATGTGTGTGCTTAGCACACACATTCAGCTCTACTTCATCGGGCTAATAGAATGCATTGGCCAATCAGCGCTGGCCAATGCATTCTATTAGTGTGAACTGAGTTTGCACAGGGGTTCTAGTGCACCCTCGGCTCTGCTACATCAGATTGCTACATCTGATGTAGCAGTGCCGAGTGTGCATCAGATGTGTAGTTGAGCAAAACTGACTCAGCACTGCTAAGTCTGCATTCGCATAGGAATGCATTGGCCAGCCTTCGGCCAATCAGCGCTGGCTCTGCCGGAGGAGGCGGAGTCTAAGGTCGGAACTGAATGGAGACTGGTGTGGAGCGATCTTAGACTCCGCCTCCTCCAGCAGAGCCAGCGCTGATTGGCCGAATTCCGTACTCTGGCCAATCAGCACTGGCTAATGCATTGTATTGGCTTGATGAAGCAGTGCTGAATGTGTGTGCTTAGCACACACATTCAGCTCTACTTCATCGGGCTAATAGAATGCATTGGCCAATCAGCGCTGGCCAATGCATTCTATTAGCGTGAACTGAGTTTGCACAGGGGTTCTAGTGCACCCTCGGCTCTGCTACATCAGATTGCTACATCTGATGTAGCAGTGCCGAGTGTGCATCAGATGTGTAGTTGAGCAAAACTGACTCAGCACTGCTAAGTCTGCATTCGCATAGGAATGCATTGGCCAGCCTTCGGCCAATCAGCGCTGGCTCTGCCGGAGGAGGCGGAGTCTAAGGTCGGACCTGAATGGAGACTGGTGTGGAGCTATCTTAGACTCCGCCTCCTCCAGCAGAGCCAGCGCTGATTGGTCGAGTTCCGTACTCTGGCCAATCAGCACTGGCCAATGCATTTCTATGGGGAAAAGTTAGCTTGCGAAAATCGCAAACTGACAGGGATTTCCATGAAATAAAGTGACTTTTATGCCCCCAGACATGCTTCCCCTGCTGTCCCAGTGTCATTCCAGGGTGTTGGTATCATTTCCTGGGGTGTCATAGTGGACTTGGTGACCCTCCAGACACGAATTTGGGTTTCCCCCTTAACGAGTTTATGTTCCCCATAGACTATAATGGGGTTCGAAACCCATTCGAACACTCGAACAGTGAGCGGCTGTTCGAATCGAATTTCGAACCTCGAACATTTTAGTGTTCGCTCATCTCTAGTTGTAAGTACCATTTAGGACTTACATTCTGCAAAGCACTATTAGGCTTACACTCGATTGGGTATTTTTAAATATATATATATTTTTTTAATCCTAAATCATAGACACAATGCATATATTGGTTTGGTTGAACAAGTCACATCCATATACAACTCTGCACTAAATTTATAATTTTCAGATTTTTTTTCCCCCTAGAATGCAGATTTCATGCAATGTAACAGCATGGGAAGAGCTATGTTTTGTTTTTGTTTTTTAATTTCTGTACCATCTACAGTATACAGTATGGTTGCTATACAGAACTCCATGTATCTATATGATCCCTTCCTCCTTTTCTTGCCACTGTGAGTCCTGAGATCACCATACGCCTTGACAATTGTGAGATTATGATTTTAACCCTTACATATCTACCTTGGCACAAACTGATGGGAAAGAAAAATAAAATTAAAAACTATTATTTATTAACATTCACAACTGTATTTCTCATTCAAAAATTGATTTCATATGTATTTTTGAAGACTTTTGATCAGTTCCATTGTCATTTTCTTAAATGTAGATTGTGAGCCCCATATAGGGATCACAATGTACATTTTTTTTTCCATTTTAAGTATGTCTTGGTAGAATGGGAGGAAATCCACGCAAACATGGGGAGAACATACAAACTCCTTACAGATGTTGCTCCTGGTGGGATTCGAACCCTGGACTCAAGCACTGCAAGGCTGCAGTGCTAACCACTGAGCCACCGTGTTGCCCCAGTTCCATTGTCATTTTCAAAAACTTTCTCCATTGGGTGAAGAAGGTGAGAGACCTGCGTACCCCACTCCTTAAGGCTGAGTGACAGCTTTCCCTTTATCAATAAATATATTGTGGGGAAGTTAGCTCGGTAGAAGCAGTAGTGCGGACCTCAAGGAGTCAAGGCAGGGACACAAAATGTGCAGCAAACCAGTTTATTTAGGAAAAAAACCCAGGAAAATAAATAAATCTTGACATCAGGCACAAAATGAGCAAAACACAATACAGCCTTAACTTCAGGCAAAAATAGAATAAATACCTGCTCATCTAAGCAACTAACTAAACAGAACTGATAACCTAACTATATGTGTGACTTACTACCAGCCACACGAACAAAACAAGCACAGCTTTGTCTCACTGGACTCAGAATTACAGGACAGACCCAGACACCTTCTTTCACTCCATGGAACTGCACACAATGCAGGATCTGCAGTCTTTTTCTGGCCTGGTAATGAGCCAAGGACTCACATCTGGGCTGAACCCTACTCAAGACCCGCCCTGGACCACACAGAAGTTAAAAATCTGGGGGAAATATAGAGAGATTCCAGCACCCTGCCTCTCACCTTCTCACAATACATACAGAGCTGTCAATCATTCTGTGGGAGCAGAGTAAGAAGGACTCTTAGGCTAAGGTCCCACATTGCAGAAAAGCTGCTTTTTTTGTTGTTGCAGATTTTGCCCTTCTGCAAAAGTCCAAGATTTGGTTGAAAGAATTGCAGCAAAAGCTGCAACAAAAAAGCAGCTTATCCAAAATCCTGTCGGGATTTTCTTTGTTTTGCCATTCAGAAATCCTTGGGTAAATCACACAAACCTATATGCTCCACGGATCATCTTCTCTCCGTCTGCCATAGGGAAGCAGAGATGAGCCCATAGCTTGGCTTTAATTGGTGGCCTATTGTCCCTGTCTATTATGTAAATTAACACTGGGAATATGATGATCATCCAGAAGATACTGAGCCCTAAACCCTGCGCAAGGCTTGTATATCCAACTCAGATAGTATAGATTATGAGCTCTATGTATATATAAAGGTCCCTTAAATAAGTCTATCAGATTATGTTCAGAAGATAATGTTCTGCATGCACGATTTTATCTTCTGCCTAAAGCAATAACAAGATGGGAAAAAGCTTCCATTTTGTTTGCTCATCACAGTGAATAAAGATGGATGCAGACAGAATGTGCTCCATCTGCATCCGTCATTATAATAGTTTTTTTTTTCTGTTGTTCTGATCTTGTGACATATTAGAGCAATGTTTGAAAAAATCGTGGCACTCCTAGTAAGTTGGTTGGTGCACTTGATAGGGTTTCACCCCAGACTTAAGTAGAGAAATATATCAGGCACTCAAAATCAACAGAATTCTTTAATTGTGCAAAGAAAAATTGAGCTTTATTACGGAAATATGCAATCCAGTAAAATGGGGTAAAACGTTTTTCGGTCTATATTAGACCTTCATCAGACCCTAATATAACAAAACAACAAATAAAAGAAATAAAAAAAACATGCATATGATGTGAAATTAAAAACATAGCGCAGTAATACAGCATATCTGAGAATTAAGTGAAAGTATTAAATATAAATATTTCATATTTGGTACTAATAGATGACAACGTATTCAGGAAACTGCAATGCTTTCCATAACAATGTTATATGAATCAAAATTACAATATTAGAGCAATGGACTAGAATTAAAGGGATAATCTGAGACATATTTTTATTATTTTTACTGTGGCTAGTACACTAATAAACACAGCAAACAAATACTCACCTCTCCTCAGCCTCCATCTCTAGAAGAAGCAGGTCTGTTGGAATACAGATCTCTCGGCTGTGCCTGGTGCCTGATGACTGCAACAGTACAAGCTAAAGCAATGACCACTTCACAAACAGCATGTTGCAGCAGTCATGTGCTATTTGTGAAGAGGTCACCACTGAGGCCTGTGGTTGGCTGCAGAGCTCCCCTTGTACAAATAGGATGGGAATGGTTACATCAGCCAGGGGATCTGTACACAGAAGAAATGGAGGCATAGATGAATTTATGTTTCTTGGCTCACTAATAGCAGTATAAGATAAAGAAAAGCCTGAGAAGATCCCTTTAGGCTGAGGCCCCACGTGGCATAAATGCAGCGGCTTGCCTGCAGCAGAAACACCGCAGGAAAAAACGGCGGCATTTTATGAAGTGGAATCTCAGCAACACATTATCAAAAAATACATACAGTGGACACCCTGTGATTTTCAAAACCGTTGCATTATTGGAAATTGCAGCATGGCAATTATATGTATGGAAACACCAGTAGTTTCCCTATGGGTATAATGAAAGCAGAAAGTCCACAGCCGAAACCTCTGCAGACTTTCTATGAAAAGTGTTGCAGGAAAAACCGCATTGCTTTGCCGCCGCTTATTTGGGGCCTTAGCTTCAGACTGATGTAAATGGACCTTTAGATAACGGATCAAATACAAGAAAAAATGTATACTGCATCTAGTTATTTTGTAGCCCATTCTGCTATAAGTATAATCTATTATTTGTGAAAGCCATAAAACAACTATAATATAGTGAAGGCCGCAAAAACGAACCTGAAGATAACTGGTTAAACCTCTTTATATCCCAAGCTGACCAGACTTCCCCATTAACCAATTAGACTGCGTTTTGTGACAATGGCGAGGAATTCCAGCTCACCCAGGAGTCCTATGACAGGCTATCACTATGAAGAACTGCAGTTTAAAGCATCTAGATGGACAAATCATGACATCTACTTACTGTATTACTATACCCAGCCGCTAATAAATATAAAATGGCTGAAATTTATGCAAGGTAACGTGATAATATCAAGTGCCATAAATATTTCTGGATAGGTTAATGAGAAGCTGAACGTTTCAATCTCCCTGTCTTTGTCCCTATAACATAGGGCACGACTTTCTCTGCAATAGCCATAACCGTTCTGAGCCACTGATCCCCAATATAGCCGCTCACATCAATTCAGCATCTTCCTGAAAATGTACTTTTAAGCACCTTAATTGCATTTCAGAGATAACCCTGCAGGCAAAGTGACAGGAAGAGAAACCCTATAGAGCAGTTTGGCGGTCAGCCGCTTTGTTTTAAATCAATCAAACATCTGTGACTAATGCAGCTCTGGGCAGCTCCTCAGGAAGCATTAGCCCTATTAGTCTGCGCTGGCAGGAACACAAAATAATATATTTATGGACGGAGCACATGTGCATTGCTGATGGAGACTGAGCAGTGGTCAGCACATTTACCTTGTCAGGAGTTCACAGTGCATACAATATTCCGCACATGCACCCTGCTCCTATAGACTGGAACGTTGCGTCCATCACAGGCCGTTTACATCAGCAAAGTGTGTAGAGTGCAAGATGAAGCTGTGATTTTCTATGGTTACAAGTATGACGCAGTGTTCATATGACCCGAGTATTGCTGCAACTAAAATAGGTAATCTGGACAGAAACTAATATTATTAAAGCGGTAGTCATTATTGTAACGTTATTAGGAATGAATGTGCATAAATAGCGTACCATAAAGAAGTCTGTCAACAGTAAATCTCAGTACCTTGTAGTGGTGTTTCTATTGTTTCTAAATCTGGCCCATTTAAGGCCAGGGACCATGGGTCGGAAACGCCGCGATTAGCGGAAACACTACGGGAAAAATCGCCACATTTTACAGTATCTGCAAAGTGGATGGGATTCTTGCAAATTCCATGTCCACATTGCAGGAACAACTGCAGTGCGGACATGTTGCGATTTCCAAAATTAGTGCAGTTTTTTAAATCGCAGCATGTCAGTTATACAGTCCTATGAAAAAGTTTGGGCACCCCTATTAATCTTAATCATTTTTAGTTCTAAATATTTTGGTGTTTATAACAGCCATTTCAGTTTGATATATCTAATAACTGATGGACACAGTAATATTTCAGGATTGAAATGAGGTTTATTGTACTAACAGAAAATGTGCAATATGCATTAAACCAAAATTTGACTGGTGCAAAAGTATGGGCACCTCAACAGAAAAGTGACATTAATATTTAGTACATCCTCCTTTTGCAAAGATAACAGCCTCTAGTCGCTTCCTGTAGCTTTTAATCAGTTCCTGGATCCTGGATAAAGGTATTTTGGACAAACAATTCAAGTTCAGTTAAGTTAGATGGTCGCCGAGCATGGACAGCCCGCTTCAAATCATCCCACAGATGTTCAATGATATTCAGGTCTGGGAACTGGGATGGCCATTCCAGAACATTGTAATTCTTCCTCTGCATGAATGCCTGAGGATTTGGAGCGGTGTTTTGGATCATTGTCTTGCTGAAATATCCATCCCCGGCATAACTTCAACTTCGTCACTGATTCTTGAACATTATTCTCAAGAATCTGCTGATACTGAGTGGAATCCATGCGACTCTCAACTTTAACAAGATTCCCGATGCCGGCATTGGCCACACAGCCCCAAAGCATGATGGAACCTCCACCAAATTTTACAGTGGGTAGCATGTGTTTTTCTTTGAATGCTGTTTCTTTTTGGATGCCATGCATAACGCCTTTTTTTATAACCAAACAACTCAATTTTTGTTTCCAAAATGAAGCTGCCTTGTCCAAATGTGCTTTTTCATACCTCAGGCAACTCTATTTGTGGCGTACGTGCAGAAACGGCTTCTTTCTCATCACTCTCCCATACAGCTTCTATTTGTGCAAAGTGCGCTGTATAGTTGACCGATGCACAGTGACACCATCTGCAGCAAGATGATGCTGCAGCTCTTTGGAGGTGGTCTGTGGATTGTCCTTGACTGTTCTCACCATTCTTCTTCTCTGCCTTTCTGATATTTTTCTTGGCCTGCCACTTCTGGGCTTAACAAGAACTGTCCCTGTGGTCTTCCATTTCCTTACTATGTTCCTCACAGTGGAAACTGACAGGTTAAATCTCTGAGACAACTTTTTGTATCCTTCCGCTGAACAACTATGTTGAACAATCTTTGTTTTCAGATCATTTGAGAGTTGTTTTGAGTAGCCCATGATGCCATTCTTCAGAGGAGATTCAAATAGTAGAACAACTTGCAATTGGCCACCTTAAATACCTTTTCTTATGATTGGATACATCTGGCTATGAAGTTCAAAGCTCACTGAGGTTACAAAACCAATTTTGTGCTTCAGTAAGTCAGTAAAAAGTAGTTAGGGGAATTCAAATCAATAAAATGATAAGGGTGCCCATACTTTTGCACCGGTCAAATTTTGGTTTAATGCATATTGCACATTTTCTGTTAGTACAATAAACCTCATTTCAATCGTAAAATATTACTGTGTCCATCAGTTATTAGATATATCAAACTGAAATGGCTGTTGCAAACACCAAAATATTTAGAACAAAAAATGATTAAGATTAATAGGGGTGCCCAAACTTTTTCATAGGACTGTACCTACGGAAACGCTGGCGGTTTCCCCATAGATATAATTGTAACAGAAAGTCCACGGAGGAAAACTCAGCGAACTTTCTGTTTAAAGCACTGCAGGAAGAACCGCGATGCGTTGCACTTTATAGCTGCGGGTAGTCCCATGGGGCCTTAGCCTAAATGTAAATTGGATTTCTAATCATATGTAAATGAGAGGAATGTAGACGAAAAATAAGGCACGCTAAGACACACCTCCAAAACACACCCTTTATTTGCCTTGGAATAAAACACAATTTACATGAAAATGGAACTCCAAAGTTGAATATCAGAGGCATATTTGGAAATTGTAGCATCATCTCTACAAGGTACTGAGATCAGTTTTATAATAAATAGAGATGAGCGAATAGTATTCGACGAATAGTTTCCGCTCTCATAGGAATGCATGTAAGCGGCCGAACACCAAGAGGTTAAGTGGCAGTCGGCGGCGGCCACTAACACGCATTACTATGAGAGAGAAGTATTCAAATCTACTATTCGCTCAACACTAATAATAAACTTGTAACTTTCTAATTATATACTGTAACGGCTGATAGACTCCCTTTTAATATTTTTAACATCTCTCTATCTTATAAAAATAAATTTCTGTCTGTCTGTTCTCTATGCACGACCAAACGACTCGACCGATCTTCACCAAATTTGGCACACAGATACTTCAGGTGTCCGGGAAGGTTTAATATGAGAACCCAACTCACTCAGACATCCCGTTCCGGAGATACAGCTTTCCCAAAACCCTGACCCCCCATTAGCCAAAACAAACCTGCAAGTCTTTCACACATATTCCAACTGCCATACACACGGTTACTCCACATGTACAATCCAACACTGATATCCAAGCTGAGATACACGCATCAGAGAATTAGATACACAGGTCAGCACACAGTATCACATATCAAGGGGATTAGATAC
Organism: Leptodactylus fuscus; assembly: GCF_031893055.1. Taxonomy (NCBI): domain Eukaryota; kingdom Metazoa; phylum Chordata; class Amphibia; order Anura; family Leptodactylidae; genus Leptodactylus; species Leptodactylus fuscus. The sequence continues at coordinate 164,100,462 of NC_134268.1, read as the reverse complement.
ACGCGTCTGCACACAGTTCCACAAGCCAAAAGATTAGATACGCGCGTCTGCACACATTTCCACAAGGCGAAGGATTAGATATGCGCATCTGCACACAGTTCCACATGCCAGAGGATTAGATACATGCGTCTGCACAAAGTACCACACGCTGGAGGATTAAATACACAGTTCACAATACAGTACACAGTATCACACGGCAGAGGATTAGATATACGTGTCTGCACAGAGTTCTACACACTAGAGGATTAGATGCGTGCATTTGCACAAAATAACACACGCCAAAAGATTAGATATGCACGTCTGCACACAGTTCCACATGCCAGAGGATTAGATACATGCATCTGAACAAAGTACCACACGCCGGAGGATTAGATACACAGGTCAGCACATGTTATCATACGCCAGAGGATTAGATAAACATGTCTGCCCAAAGTTCCACATGCCGGAAGATTAGATACGTGCGTCAGCACACAGTATCACATGCCAGAGGATTAGATACACGCATGTTCACAGTGGCATAACTACCGCCATAGCAGCAGAGGCAGCTGCCACAGGGCCTGGCACATTAGGGGCCCGGTGACAGCTACCTCTGCTACCCCCGCTCTTATCACAGACAGACTGTTGTACTGCGATAAGAGCGGGGAAAGATTGTAGGACCTGTCGGGGAAGGACCTTGTGTGACGTCATCTGTCACATGACTAGGTGGGCGTGTCTATAGCCCGTGCCGTCCTGGAAGAGAAAGAGAGATGTGCTGCTAGGTAATGAAGGGGAGGGGGAAGGGAGATGCAGGATGGAGAGTGTGTGTGTGTGTGTGTGTGTGTATGTGTGTGTGTGTGTGTGTGTATGTGTGTGTGTGTGTGTGTGTGTGTGTGTGTGTGTGTGTGAAAGTGTGTGTGAGTGATATCTGAGTATTAGGAGGAGAGGTCTGTGAGTGATATCTGTGTATTAGGAGGAGAGGTCTGAGAGTGATATCTGTGTATTAGGAGGAGAGGTCTGAGAGTGATATCTGTGTATTAGGAGGAGAGGTCTGTGTACTGAGATCTGTGTATTAGGAGGAGAGGTCTGTGAGTGATATCTGTGTATTAGGAGGAAAGGTCTGTGTACTGAGATCTGTGTATTAGGAGGAGAGGTCTGTGAGTGATATCTGTGTATTAGGAGGAGGGGAGAGGACAGTGTCCTGATATCTGTGTATTAGGAGGGGGAGGCCAGTGTCAGTAGATGGATCAGTACTCTACACATTGTTTGTATTCAGACTTGCCTGCAATTGCTGTTACTAATGACTGTCTAAGGGTGCATTCACACGGAGTAACGCTGGGCGTATATCACAGCCGTACACGCCGGCGTTACGGCAGAATGCCGAACACTTCCCATTCACTTCAATGGGAGCGCTCGTAACAGCGGCATTTACAAGCGCTCCCATTGAAGTGAATGGGAAGTGTTCGGCAGTCTGCCATAACGCCGGTGTGTACGGCTGTGATACACGCCCGGCATTACTCCTTGTGAATGCCCCCTAATAGTAGTCAGGGGGCGCTCTGTGTATTGTATTGTACTGAATGGGAGGGGGATGTGAGATGCAGGATGGAGAGTGTGTGTCTGTGTGTGAGTGTGTATGTATGTGTGGTGAGGAGCAACAGTAACCTAGGGTACAGAGATGGAGGGGAGGACATGAAAATGTGGGTAGAGATGAGGGGTGCATGAAACTGGGGGCAGATGGAGGGAGGGCATGAAATGTCACGTGACATCCGTGCGTTATTAAAGATGGCCAACACCACCAAAGGCTGCAGCGGAGCCGGCGATAGGTAAGTAACTTTTTTTTTCTTATGTCTGTATCTCCCCTCGGTCTCTGATCATCATACTCTGGGGTCTGTACACACGTGTCAGAATGTGAGCGCTCAAAACAGATCACATTCATTTCAATGTGTCATTACGGGAGTATAACGCACGTAATTTTGCGCGTTATACGTGGCCGCAAAATTACGGGCGTTATATGAGCGCTCACATTCTGACACGTGTATGTGTTAACTCCGTGTGAACTAGCCCTTACACACGCCACAAGATTCGATACACGCATCTGCACACAATTCCACATGCCAGAGGATTAGATACGCATGTTTATGCACAGTTACACATGTCACAGGATTAGATACGCACGTCTTTACACAATACCATGTACTGCAGGATTAGATACGCACGTCTGTACACAGTTCCACATGCCGCAGGATTAGATACACCTGTCTGCGCCACTGAATTAGCTACGTGCAACTGCACACAATACCACACGCCGGAGGATTAGTTACACAAGCCACAGAATTAGATACACGCATCTACACACAATTCCACATGCCGGAGGATTAGATATGCCCGTCTTCACACAGTTTTACACACCAGAGGATTACATATGTGCATCTATACACAGTTACACATGCCACAGGATTAGATACGCATGTCTTTATACAATACCATGTGCTGCAGGATTATATACGCACGTCTGTACACAGTTTCACATGCCGCAGGATTAGATACACACATCTTTACACAATACCACACAATGGAGCATTAGATGCGTGCCCCTTCAAACAATACCACAAGGCGGTGGATGAGATACGCCCTACTGCACACAGTACAACATGGGAAGGGTTAGATGCACGTGTCTGCACAAAGTACCACATGCCAGATGATTAGATACGCATGTCAGCACACAGTACCACACACCGGAGGATATGTGCATCTATACACAGTTACACATGCCAAAGGATTAGATATGCACGTCTGTACACACTTCCACACACCGGAGGATTAGATACGTACGTCTTTACACAATACCACACGATGGAGGATTAGATATGCGCCACTGTACACAATACCACACGCCAAAGGATTAGATACACGCTACTGCGCACAATACCACACAGGGAGCATTAGATACACGCGTCTCACACAGTACCACACTTCAAAGGATTAGATACGCGTGTCTGTACACAGTACCACACACTGGAGGATTAGATACACAAGTCAGCACACAGTACCACACGCGGGAGGATTAAATACGCATGTCTGCACACAGTACCAAACGCCAGAGGATTAGATATATGCGTCTTCACACAATTCCACATGCCAGAGGATCAGATACGCACCACTGCACACAATACCACACGCCGGAGGATTAGATACAAGGCTCTGCACATAGTACCACATATTAGAGTTTTACTCCAGGTTTCCATAGCAACCCAGCCATTTTTCTTCACTGCCTTATGTCAGCTTTAAAGGGGCAGGGCGCTGTGGATGACACTGTTACACAAGATCACATACACACAGCTTTACTCCAGGTCTCCATAACAACCGATCGCAGGTTTTTCACTGATATCCGAATTGAGATGCTTATGGAAACAAACATATGATATACAAAATACACCAGTGCAATACTGTACTGCACTTTACTTTGTAGTAGATGTACTGTACTGCTCTCTATCTGTAATAGATGTACTGTACTGCTCTCTACTTTGTAGTATATGTACTGTACTTCTCTCTACCTGTAGTAGATGTACTGTACTGCTCTCTACCTGTAGCAGATGTACTGTACAGCATATACTTATTCACAGATGGGCTATTGCTCTGTATGTAAGTTTCACTGAGGGAGCAATTAAAACATAACTTTTAAGAAATATGCAATAAAATAGACCAATTGAAAGGGTAAAGAAGTCAACTAGTTTGTGTGGGGTAAAGACCCTACTATAAAGAGAGTGAATAGGTGCTCTCTCCTCTTAAAGACAAAATCAATCTTGGTCTTAACCCCACATACAAACGCGAGGTAAGTATAGTGAGTAAGATATCTCATAAATATAAATATTAATTGCACAGATCCAGAGTCTACATGACTGTAGAAACTCTGGCAAGACAAAGTAAAGTCAAAGGGTTATTGATATATTTCAAGTATACTAGCGGGGTAGCGCCAATCCACACAGCTATACTAGCATCTCATATACTGTACTGCTCTCTACCTGTACTAGATGTACTATAATGCTTTCTACCTGTAGTAAATGTACTGTACTGCTATCTACCTGTACTAGATGTACTTTAATGCTCTCTACCTGTATTACATGTACTGTACATCATGTGCTGTACTGCTCTCTATCTGTAGTAGATGTACTGTACTGCTCTCTACCTCTATTAAATGTACTGTAATGCTCTCTACCTGTACTAGATGTACTGTACTGCAATCTACCTGTGCTAGATGTACTGTACTGCTCTCTATCTGTAGTACTGTACTGCCTACTTGTATTACATGTACTGTATATCATGTGCTGTACTGCTCTCTATCTGTAGTACAAATATTGTACAGCATGAACTGTACTGCTCTCTACCTGTAGTGGATGTACTGTACAGCATGTACTGTACTGCTCTCTACCTGTATAGGATGTACTGTACAGCATGTACTGTACTGCTCTCTACCTGTAGTGGATGTACTGTACAGCATATACTGTACTGCTCTCTACCTGTATTGGATGTACTGTACAGCATGTACTGTACTGCTCTCTACCTGTAGTGGATGTACTGTACAGCATATACTGTATTGCTCTCTACCTGTAGTGGATGTACTGTACAGCATGTACTGTACTGCTCTCTACCTGTAGTGGATGTACAGTACAGCATATACTGTACTGCTCTCTACCTGTATTGGATGTACTGTACAGCATGAACTGTACTGCTCTCTACCTCTAGTGGATGTACTGTACAGCATGTACTGTACTGCTCTCTACCTGTATTGGATGTACTGTACAGCATGTACTGTACTGCTCTCTACCTGTAGTGGATGTACTGTACAGCATATACTGTACTGCTCTCTACCTGTATTGGATGTACTGTACAGCATGTACTGTACTGCTCTCTACCTGTAGTGGATGTACTGTACAGCATATACTGTATTGCTCTCTACCTGTAGTGGATGTACTGTACAGCATATACTGTACTGCTCTCTACCTGTAGTGGAGGTACTGTACAGCATATACTGTACTGCTCTCTACCTGTATTGGATGTACTGTACAGCATGTACTGTACTGCTCTCTACCTGTAGTGGATGTACTGTACAGCATATACTGTACTGCTCTCTACCTGTAGTGGATGTACTGTACAGCATATACTGTACTGCTCTCTACCTGTAGTGGATGTACTGTACAGCATATACTGTATTGCTCTATACCTGTACTACATGTACTGTACTGCTCTCTACCTGTAGTGGATGTACTGTACAGCATATACTGTACTGCTCTCTACCTGTAGTGGATGTACTGTACAGCATATACTGTACTGCTCTCTACCTGTAGTGGATGTACTGTACAGCATATACTGTACTGCTCTCTACCTGTAGTGGATGTACTGTACAGCATATACTGTACTGCTCTCTACCTGTAGTGGATGTACTGTACAGCATATATACTGTACTGCTCTCTACCTGTACTACATGTACTGTACTGCTCTCTACCTGTAGTGGATGTACTGTACAGCATATACTGTACTGCTCTCTACTTGTAGTGGATGTACTGTACAGCATATACTGTACTGCTCTCTACCTGTAGTGGATGTACTGTACAGCATATACTGTATTGCTCTCTACCTGTATTGGATGTACTGTACAGCATATACTGTACTGCTCTCTACCTGTAGTGGATGTACTGTACAGCATATACTGTACTGCTCTCTACCTGTAGTGGATGTACTGTACAGCATATACTGTACTGCTCTCTACCTGTAGTGGATGTACTGTACAGCATATATACTGTATTGCTCTCTACCTGTACTACATGTACTGTACTGCTCTCTACCTGTAGTGGATGTACTGTACAGCATATACTGTACTGCTCTCTACCTGTAGTGGATGTACTGTACAGCATATACTGTACTGCTCTCTACCTGTAGTGGATGTACTGTACAGCATATACTGTACTGCTCTCTACCTGTAGTGGATGTACTGTACAGCATATACTGTACTGCTCTCTACCTGTAGTGGATGTACTGTACAGCATATATACTGTACTGCTCTCTACCTGTACTACATGTACTGTACTGCTCTCTACCTGTAGTGGATGTACTGTACAGCATATACTGTACTGCTCTCTACTTGTAGTGGATGTACTGTACAGCATATACTGTACTGCTCTCTACCTGTAGTGGATGTACTGTACAGCATATACTGTATTGCTCTCTACCTGTAGTGGATGTACTGTACAGCATATACTGTACTGCTCTCTACCTGTAGTGGATGTACTGTACAGCATATACTGTACTGCTCTCTACCTGTAGTGGATGTACTGTACAGCATATACTGTACTGCTCTCTACCTGTAGTGGATGTTCTGTACAGCATATACGGTACTGCTCTCTACCTGTAGTGGATGTACTGTACAGCATATATACTGTACTGCTCTCTACCTGTACTACATGTACTGTACAGCTCTCTACCTGTAGTGGATGTACTGTACAGCATATACTGTACTGCTCTCTACCTGTAGTGGATGTACTGTACAGCATATACTGTACTGCTCTCTACCTGTAGTGGATGTACTGTACAGCATATACTGTAGTGCTCTCTACCTGTAGTGGATGTACTGTACAGCATATACTGTACTGCTCTCTACCTGTAGTGGATGTACTGTACAACATATACTGTACTGCTCTCTACCTGTAGTGGATGTACTGTACAGCATATATACTGTACTGCTCTCTACCTGTACTACATGTACTGTACTGCTCTCTACCTGTAGTGGATGTACTGTACAGCATATACTGTACTGCTCTCTACCTGTAGTGGATGTACTGTACAGCATATACTGTAGTGCTCTCTACCTGTAGTGGATGTACTGTACAGCATATACTGTACTGCTCTCTACCTGTAGTGGATGTACTGTACAGCATATATACTGTACTGCTCTCTACCTGTACTACATGTACTGTACTGCTCTCTACCTGTAGTGGATGTACTGTACAGCATATACTTTACTGCTCTCTACCTGTAGTGGATGTTCTGTACAGCATATACTGTACTGCTCTCTACCCGTACTAGATGTACTGTACTGCTCTCTACCTGTAGTGGATGTACTGTACAGCATATACTGTACTGCTCTCTACCTGTACTACATGTACTGTACTGCTCTCTACCTGTAGTGGATGTACTGTACAGCATATACTGTACTGCTCTCTACCTGTAGTGGATGTACTGTACAGCATGTATTGTACTGCTCTCTACTTGTAGTGGATGTACTGTACAGCATAAACTGTACTGCTCTCTACCTGTATTGGATGTACTGTACAGCATGTATTGTACTGCTCTCTACCTGTAGTGGATGTACTGTACAGCATATACTGTACTGCTCTCTACCTGTAGTGGATGTACTGTACAGCATATACTGTACTGCTCTCTACCTGTAGTGGATGTACTGTACAGCATATACTGTACTGCTCTCTACCTGTAGTGGATGTACTGTACAGCAGATACTGTACTCCTCTCTACCTGTACTACATGTACTGTACTGCTCTCTACCTGTAGTGGATGTACTGTACAGCATATACGGTACTGCTCTCTACCTGTAGTGGATGTACTGTACAGCATATATACTGTACTGCTCTCTACCTGTACTACATGTACTGTACTGCTCTCTACCTGTAGTGGATGTACTGTACAGCATATACTGTACTGCTCTCTACCTGTAGTGGATGTACTGTACAGCATATACTGTACTGCTCTCTACCTGTAGTGGATGTACTGTACAGCATATACTGTACTGCTCTCTACCTGTAGTGGATGTACTGTACAGCATATATACTGTACTGCTCTCTACCTGTACTACATGTACTGTACTGCTCTCTACCTGTAGTGGATGTACTGTACAGCATATACTGTACTACTCTCTACCTGTACTAGATGTACTGTACTGCTCTCTACCTGTAGTGGATGTACTGTACAGCATATACTGTACTGCTCTCTACCTGTACTACATGTACTGTACTGCTCTCTACCTGTAGTGGATGTACTGTACAGCATATACTGTACTGCTCTCTTTCTGTAGTGGATGTACTGTACAGCATATACTGTACTGCTCTCTACCTGTACTACATGTACTGTACTTCTCTCTACCTGTAGTGGATGTACTGTACAGCATATACTGTACTGCTCTCTACTTGTAGTGGATGTACTGTACAGCATAAACTGTACTGCTCTCTACCTGTATTGGATGTACTGTACAGCACGTATTGTACTGCTCTCTACCTGTAGTGGATGTACTGTACAGCATATACTGTACTGCTCTCTACCTGTAGTGGATGTACTGTACAGCATATACTGTACTGCTCTCTACCTGTAGTGGATGTACTGTACAGCATATACTGTACTGCTCTCTACCTGTAGTGGATGTACTGTACAGCATATACTGTACTGCTCTCTACCTGTACTACATGTACTGTACTGCTCTCTACCTGTAGTGGATGTACTGTACAGCATATACTGTACTGCTCTCTACCTGTAGTGGATGTACTGTACAGCATATACTGTACTGCTCTCTACCTGTACTACATGTACTGTACTGCTCTCTACCTGTAGTGGATGTACTGTACAGCATATACTTTACTGCTCTCTACCTGTAGTGGATGTTCTGTACAGCATATACTGTACTGCTCTCTACCTGTACTACATGTACTGTACTGCTCTCTACCTGTAGTGGATGTACTGTACAGCATATACTGTACTGCTCTCTACCTGTAGTGGATGTACTGTACAGCATATACTGTACTGCTCTCTACTTGTAGTGGATGTACTGTACAGCATATACTGTACTGCTCTCTACCTGTATTGGATGTACTGTACAGCATGTATTGTACTGCTCTCTACCTGTAGTGGATGTACTGTACAGCATATACTGTACTGCTCTCTACCTGTAGTGGATGTACTGTACAGCATATACTGTACTGCTCTCTACCTGTAGTGGATGTACTGTACAGCATATACTGTACTGCTCTCTACCTGTAGTGGATGTACTGTACAGCATATATACTGTACTGCTCTCTACCTGTACTACATGTACTGTACTGCTCTCTACCTGTAGTGGATGTACTGTACAGCATATACTGTACTGCTCTCTACCTGTAGTGGATGTACTGTACAGCATATACTGTACTGCTCTCTACCTGTACTACATGTACTGTACTGCTCTCTACCTGTAGTGGATGTACTGTACAGCATATACTGTACTGCTCTCTACCTGTAGTGGATGTACTGTACAGCATATACTGTACTGCTCTCTACCTGTACTACATGTACTGTACTGCAATCTACCTGTGCTAGATGTACTGTACTGCTCTCTATCTGTAGTACTGTACTGCCTACTTGTATTACATGTACTGTATATCATGTGCTGTACTGCTCTCTATCTGTAGTACAAATATTGTACAGCATGAACTGTACTGCTCTCTACCTGTAGTGGATGTACTGTACAGCATGTACTGTACTGCTCTCTACCTGTATTGGATGTACTGTACAGCATGTACTGTACTGCTCTCTACCTGTAGTGGATGTACTGTACAGCATATACTGTACTGCTCTCTACCTGTATTGGATGTACTGTACAGCATGTACTGTACTGCTCTCTACCTGTAGTGGATGTACTGTACAGCATATACTGTATTGCTCTCTACCTGTAGTGGATGTACTGTACAGCATGTACTGTACTGCTCTCTACCTGTAGTGGATGTACAGTACAGCATATACTGTACTGCTCTCTACCTGTATTGGATGTACTGTACAGCATGAACTGTACTGCTCTCTACCTCTAGTGGATGTACTGTACAGCATGTACTGTACTGCTCTCTACCTGTATTGGATGTACTGTACAGCATGTACTGTACTGCTCTCTACCTGTAGTGGATGTACTGTACAGCATATACTGTACTGCTCTCTACCTGTATTGGATGTACTGTACAGCATGTACTGTACTGCTCTCTACCTGTAGTGGATGTACTGTACAGCATATACTGTATTGCTCTCTACCTGTAGTGGATGTACTGTACAGCATATACTGTACTGCTCTCTACCTGTAGTGGAGGTACTGTACAGCATATACTGTACTGCTCTCTACCTGTATTGGATGTACTGTACAGCATGTACTGTACTGCTCTCTACCTGTAGTGGATGTACTGTACAGCATATACTGTACTGCTCTCTACCTGTAGTGGATGTACTGTACAGCATATACTGTACTGCTCTCTACCTGTAGTGGATGTACTGTACAGCATATACTGTATTGCTCTATACCTGTACTACATGTACTGTACTGCTCTCTACCTGTAGTGGATGTACTGTACAGCATATACTGTACTGCTCTCTACCTGTAGTGGATGTACTGTACAGCATATACTGTACTGCTCTCTACCTGTAGTGGATGTACTGTACAGCATATACTGTACTGCTCTCTACCTGTAGTGGATGTACTGTACAGCATATACTGTACTGCTCTCTACCTGTAGTGGATGTACTGTACAGCATATATACTGTACTGCTCTCTACCTGTACTACATGTACTGTACTGCTCTCTACCTGTAGTGGATGTACTGTACAGCATATACTGTACTGCTCTCTACTTGTAGTGGATGTACTGTACAGCATATACTGTACTGCTCTCTACCTGTAGTGGATGTACTGTACAGCATATACTGTATTGCTCTCTACCTGTATTGGATGTACTGTACAGCATATACTGTACTGCTCTCTACCTGTAGTGGATGTACTGTACAGCATATACTGTACTGCTCTCTACCTGTAGTGGATGTACTGTACAGCATATACTGCACTGCTCTCTACCTGTAGTGGATGTACTGTACAGCATATATACTGTATTGCTCTCTACCTGTACTACATGTACTGTACTGCTCTCTACCTGTAGTGGATGTACTGTACAGCATATACTGTACTGCTCTCTACCTGTAGTGGATGTACTGTACAGCATATACTGTACTGCTCTCTACCTGTAGTGGATGTACTGTACAGCATATACTGTACTGCTCTCTACCTGTAGTGGATGTACTGTACAGCATATACTGTACTGCTCTCTACCTGTAGTGGATGTACTGTACAGCATATATACTGTACTGCTCTCTACCTGTACTACATGTACTGTACTGCTCTCTACCTGTAGTGGATGTACTGTACAGCATATACTGTACTGCTCTCTACTTGTAGTGGATGTACTGTACAGCATATACTGTACTGCTCTCTACCTGTAGTGGATGTACTGTACAGCATATACTGTATTGCTCTCTACCTGTAGTGGATGTACTGTACAGCATATACTGTACTGCTCTCTACCTGTAGTGGATGTACTGTACAGCATATACTGTACTGCTCTCTACCTGTAGTGGATGTACTGTACAGCATATACTGTACTGCTCTCTACCTGTAGTGGATGTTCTGTACAGCATATACGGTACTGCTCTCTACCTGTAGTGGATGTACTGTACAGCATATATACTGTACTGCTCTCTACCTGTACTACATGTACTGTACAGCTCTCTACCTGTAGTGGATGTACTGTACAGCATATACTGTACTGCTCTCTACCTGTAGTGGATGTACTGTACAGCATATACTGTACTGCTCTCTACCTGTAGTGGATGTACTGTACAGCATATACTGTAGTGCTCTCTACCTGTAGTGGATGTACTGTACAGCATATACTGTACTGCTCTCTACCTGTAGTGGATGTACTGTACAACATATACTGTACTGCTCTCTACCTGTAGTGGATGTACTGTACAGCATATATACTGTACTGCTCTCTACCTGTACTACATGTACTGTACTGCTCTCTACCTGTAGTGGATGTACTGTACAGCATATACTGTACTGCTCTCTACCTGTAGTGGATGTACTGTACAGCATATACTGTAGTGCTCTCTACCTGTAGTGGATGTACTGTACAGCATATACTGTACTGCTCTCTACCTGTAGTGGATGTACTGTACAGCATATATACTGTACTGCTCTCTACCTGTACTACATGTACTGTACTGCTCTCTACCTGTAGTGGATGTACTGTACAGCATATACTTTACTGCTCTCTACCTGTAGTGGATGTTCTGTACAGCATATACTGTACTGCTCTCTACCCGTACTAGATGTACTGTACTGCTCTCTACCTGTAGTGGATGTACTGTACAGCATATACTGTACTGCTCTCTACCTGTACTACATGTACTGTACTGCTCTCTACCTGTAGTGGATGTACTGTACAGCATATACTGTACTGCTCTCTACCTGTAGTGGATGTACTGTACAGCATGTATTGTACTGCTCTCTACTTGTAGTGGATGTACTGTACAGCATAAACTGTACTGCTCTCTACCTGTATTGGATGTACTGTACAGCATGTATTGTACTGCTCTCTACCTGTAGTGGATGTACTGTACAGCATATACTGTACTGCTCTCTACCTGTAGTGGATGTACTGTACAGCATATACTGTACTGCTCTCTACCTGTAGTGGATGTACTGTACAGCATATACTGTACTGCTCTCTACCTGTAGTGGATGTACTGTACAGCAGATACTGTACTCCTCTCTACCTGTACTACATGTACTGTACTGCTCTCTACCTGTAGTGGATGTACTGTACAGCATATACGGTACTGCTCTCTACCTGTAGTGGATGTACTGTACAGCATATATACTGTACTGCTCTCTACCTGTACTACATGTACTGTACTGCTCTCTACCTGTAGTGGATGTACTGTACAGCATATACTGTACTGCTCTCTACCTGTAGTGGATGTACTGTACAGCATATACTGTACTGCTCTCTACCTGTAGTGGATGTACTGTACAGCATATACTGTACTGCTCTCTACCTGTAGTGGATGTACTGTACAGCATATATACTGTACTGCTCTCTACCTGTACTACATGTACTGTACTGCTCTCTACCTGTAGTGGATGTACTGTACAGCATATACTGTACTGCTCTCTACCTGTACTAGATGTACTGTACTGCTCTCTACCTGTAGTGGATGTACTGTACAGCATATACTGTACTGCTCTCTACCTGTACTACATGTACTGTACTGCTCTCTACCTGTAGTGGATGTACTGTACAGCATATACTGTACTGCTCTCTTTCTGTAGTGGATGTACTGTACAGCATATACTGTACTGCTCTCTACCTGTACTACATGTACTGTACTTCTCTTTACCTGTAGTGGATGTACTTTACAGCATATACTGTACTGCTCTCTACTTGTAGTGGATGTACTGTACAGCATAAACTGTACTGCTCTCTACCTGTATTGGATGTACTGTACAGCACGTATTGTACTGCTCTCTACCTGTAGTGGATGTACTGTACAGCATATACTGTACTGCTCTCTACCTGTAGTGGATGTACTGTACAGCATATACTGTACTGCTCTCTACCTGTAGTGGATGTACTGTACAGCATATACTGTACTGCTCTCTACCTGTAGTGGATGTACTGTACAGCATATACTGTACTGCTCTCTACCTGTACTACATGTACTGTACTGCTCTCTACCTGTAGTGGATGTACTGTACAGCATATACTGTACTGCTCTCTACCTGTAGTGGATGTACTGTACAGCATATACTGTACTGCTCTCTACCTGTACTACATGTACTGTACTGCTCTCTACCTGTAGTGGATGTACTGTACAGCATATACTTTACTGCTCTCTACCTGTAGTGGATGTTCTGTACAGCATATACTGTACTGCTCTCTACCTGTACTACATGTACTGTACTGCTCTCTACCTGTAGTGGATGTACTGTACAGCATATACTGTACTGCTCTCTACCTGTAGTGGATGTACTGTACAGCATATACTGTACTGCTCTCTACTTGTAGTGGATGTACTGTACAGCATATACTGTACTGCTCTCTACCTGTATTGGATGTACTGTACAGCATGTATTGTACTGCTCTCTACCTGTAGTGGATGTACTGTACAGCATATACTGTACTGCTCTCTACCTGTAGTGGATGTACTGTACAGCATATACTGTACTGCTCTCTACCTGTAGTGGATGTACTGTACAGCATATACTGTACTGCTCTCTACCTGTAGTGGATGTACTGTACAGCATATATACTGTACTGCTCTCTACCTGTACTACATGTACTGTACTGCTCTCTACCTGTAGTGGATGTACTGTACAGCATATACTGTACTGCTCTCTACCTGTAGTGGATGTACTGTACAGCATATACTGTACTGCTCTCTACCTGTACTACATGTACTGTACTGCTCTCTACCTGTAGTGGATGTACTGTACAGCATATACTGTACTGCTCTCTACCTGTAGTGGATGTACTGTACAGCAGATACTGTACTCCTCTCTACCTGTACTACATGTACTGTACTGCTCTCTACCTGTACTAGATTTACTGTACTGTTCTCTCCCTGTACTACAAATATTGTACAGCATATACTGTACTACTCTCTATCTGTACTGCATGTTCTGAACATTTATCTACCTGTACCAAATGCACTGGACTGCACATGTGCTACATGTTCCATAGTGCTAGCTGTTCTATGATATCTGTACCGTACTAGGTCTCCACCTGTGCTACATGTAGTATACTGCCATCAGTCTGTACTACATGTATTTTGCTGTATTGCTACAGTATATATACACTGCATTGTTACATACCAGGATGTTGTATACTGTTGCATAACAGTACCAGGGTGCGTTGCCCCTTTGGAGACCATTCTACTCTTGCTTTACGTTGCATTTACTGTACAGGAACATGAGGGGGTGAATAGCTTCCTGCATCATTTTCTGTCTGTCACATTCAAGGATAATGTTGGTCACCCTAATCTTTCCAGTTCTGCGCTGATGTTCTGTGTCACCCATTTATTTATTTATTACAGTGCAATGGTTTTACTGTGCTCTGGTCCAAAAATGGCCACTGATGGAAGATCATGTCATCATACCTGTCCATCAGCGACCTTCATCAAATAATGCTACACCCAGCAAGCTAAACTAGTACATGTGTGTAATATTATTTAGTGGAGACCGCAGATAAAAAAAAATTCTTTTAAGCTTTGAAGCAATGCTGGTGTTACATTACTATAGTTGTCCTGGAATAAACTAAGAGGAGCCTTCACATGGAGTAAACGCGCGAGTATTTTCGCAAAATACACGTGTAAAAATAAGACTCCCATTGACGTCAATGATATTTTTTATTACGTGTAAAAATATGCCTGTAAAAATACGCCTGTAAAATGTAATTGAAGTCAATGGGAGTCTTATTTTTACACATGTATTTTTACACGTGTATTTTGCAAAAATACACGTGCGTTTAATCTGTGTGAAGGCTCCCTAAACTGTAAACCGAGGGGCCACTGCATTTGCTGAACTGCTCTTTGTATGGTATATCTCAGTAATCTGTGATATATTCCAGCTACGAAACCGTCTCACATCTTCATTACGTGAATACAGAAATGTAGCTATTCTGCCACACCTTTCAGGGGACCTTTATTAAGCCACATGAAGTGTACGGTTCTTATGAGCAGATTGTGGTCATGTCTCTCTTACTGGTAAGTGAAGTCACTATATTCATTGTGTTAGCTGACAGCCATCCTACATGTGCAGGCGCAATCCTGTTTTTTGGGTGTATCGGCCAATAAACTAAATATCTTTAGCTACATTGCACATTTCTTACTCATCCATGACTCATCTTGGAATGATTCTTTGTGAAGTGAATACCAGTAACTGTGACAAGGTATCTGTCTGACACTGTCTACCAATAAGTATTTGGACACTTGTAGAATAGAAAAACAACATTTATTCATATTCAATAGTTGGTAGAACCCAGCAGATGTGCTTCTTTACATATGTGAGTCATCAATTGGGTGCGGTTTCTCTGGCCAGCACTTGTCAGTCTCTATCTCCCAGTTTCGGGGGTCTGCCGACTCGGGGAACATTCCGACAATCACCGTTCACCTTCCACTTCGTAATCACATGGGTCACTGGCGATTTTGGGTAATTCAGTTCACTTGCTACATCCCTTAAGGATCAACCATTTCTGTGGTACCGAAAAATTACCCCTTTCATGAAATCGGACAACTCTACACTTCATGGCATCTTGCATGCTGCTAATGCCAATACACTAATGCCAATGCTGTTTCTTATTTAATGGCGGAAGGCATGACATACATCATGGCCGCAGATATCTTCATTTGCATGGGTGTCTGTCCAAATACTTATTGGTAGACAGTGTATTATCATGCTAAGCAATTAGTTTTGTTTTATATTGACTATATACATAACCCCATACATGCGTCTTCTTAAAATAAGTGCATTTTGTGCCCGCCATGTGTCAGAAAGTCAAATATAGAGCCGATTTTACTGGTATACTTCTACAGTACACCTGTCGGGCTTCCTGTTGTTACTCGTACAACCCAATGATCAGGGCTGCTAATGTATCGCTCTCACTCTTTGCTTTTTACAGTTTTATGGCTGGAATAAGCATGCAAAGCTGCCTCCTAGAACACTATGAACACTCCACAGAGACTGTAGAGGCGCAGAAAAATACTTAGAGGCGTTGTCTTGTTCTAGGTCATGAGGCTGGGGAAGGTGAAGCATTAAAAATAAAAAACAAAAACATAATCACCTTTCCCTGACACTCCGCTGTTCCCACCACTGTCCAGTGCACCAGTGCCCGTGGACTTGTTCCAGTGGAAGTCCTTGCCGCACATGACCACTGAGGTCAATCAGTGGCAGAAAGAATCAGGGAAAGGTAAGCAATAGGTGTTTTTCTTTGTTGAAAGGTGTGTACTATTTGCATCAGGAGGGGACATGAAACTATGGGGGCAACTGGAGTGGGAATATAAAAGTGTAGGGCCAACCAGGAGGGGGACATGAATTTGTAGAGATAACATTTTCTTGTGGCCAGCGGGCATGTGCAGTCGGCTCTGCCCGAGGTCCAAGTCCTACAAGTTGACCGCCTGTGCCGGAAGAAGACGCGTGAAGAGGCCGTTCCTGAAGAAGATGGATGCATCGCTGGAGAGTTCTCTCACAGTATTTGGGACGCCCTCAGTGCTGTTTGAGCACTGGGGCCCGCCCCCAGTGCTGCGAGAGATTTCTTTGCATACCGACGAAAACCGGGAATTCTACCGGAGAAGACATCTAAAGGTAGGAGCAGAATAGCATTTCTTAAGGCTATTCCTACATGTCAAGCAGAAAAAATTGTGTTTTAATGATAGGATCCCTTTAACATGTGTTCATTAGTCTTTAAGTTTCACTTATTAGGAAATTTTTACAGACCTCCAGCAAGTAGGACACCCGGTACAATTTCACCAGTTTCTGGCTTAAATCTTTGTAGATTTTCTGGGCTGTGAGATATCACGCTCCTTCCTTAAGCCTTACCCACATCGTGGATAATTAGCAAGCATAGAAAAATACGTGCATAGAACAATAAAACTATGTGACTTTTTATTGCAGACAAATGTTGAATGGAGCTGCAATACCAAGCACTGCCTCGTTGTTATGTGTAGTGCTGTGCTCGGTATTCAGTGAAGAGGCCGCAGAACACTGGAGACTCATTAAGCAGATGACACCCCCACTTTGTACCCCACTGATGTGATATTAATGTACTAACCTAAGGATTGGTCATCAATACTTCAATCCTTGAAAAGCCTTGTTTGTAGGCTAGTTTCACAGAAGGATTTTTTTTGGTGTTTTAACTGCATTTTTCACAGCAACAAAAAAAAAAAAAAAACGCCACTAAAAACACCAGCCAGATATTACACACTATTCCATAAGAAATTATGGAGGTTTTTTGGTGTTTATTTACATTTTATGGTCTTTTTTCCTCCTTTTTTCCAGCATTTTTCCATTGATTTCATTACAGGAAAAAATATCCAAAATAATAAACACACTGGAAATGCTATCGTGACTGAAACTACAATAAAATGGCCCATAAAAAGCAATGTGTCCAGTGTATTCTTTGTAGTGTTTGTAGTAACCACACAACACAACACTGTGGCAGCATTTTGACTACTACTGTAGGTGTTTAGATCTGCAGCTGTAATATACAGAGAACAAGAAACAAGCGACATGTGAGCCAGTCACATTACAGACTCGATACTGCCTCTATTATATTGTAGGGTCTGAGTGGGCTTTATATCCCGAATTCCTTCCCTGAGTCATGCACCACTGGACAAGACTTTGCACTAGATACGGTATAGCATTTATCCATTATGCATTATAGAGATACAGCAGTTTTATAATCTGAGCATCAATATGGTGGTATTTTCTGGATTGATTTTGTAATGATTTTATTTTATAAAGTTTTGACAATTTTAAATAAATGCAAAACATTTCAATTTCCAGGACGGGAGCAGTTTAGCAGTTACCATTAGATTAAAGTGCAAAGGGATTAAAGATTTCAGTAGCAAAGCTGAGGAGGATGATGAGTATAGAAAGAAATGTACATATGTAGCATCTCTGCGGACACTGCTAAACTTCTTATTGCACCATTTGCACTTATATTATTTGTGCCACTGTGTATATGCACTGTATACAATTTCTGTATGTTTTGCAGATTCACAATGTTCATTTTTCCCCCCTTTTTGGAATACTCCTTAGTGCTTCTTTTTAAGAGACCTTGGATTAACCAGGCCAACTGTTGGCTGATGCAAAGGGAACAAACCAAGGGCTAGTTCACATGGTGTTGGTGACGGCATACTTTGGTCCTGATTTTGACGTAGGAAGCCGCGTCAGAAAAAGATCAAAATGTGCCTGTCGCGACTGTCATGGCTTCCGACAATCACGCCTTCCCGCTCCAGAGTAGGCCCAAATGAATGGGTCTATTCCGGAGGGTGCTGCTGCGAGGCGGACACCGGGGCTGAATCAGCCGCGGAATCTGCCTGAAGAAAGGGCAGCTCGATTCTTTTTTCCATGAGCAGGAACAAATCACTAGTGGAAAAAGGACGCTAGCGGTCTACATAGACCTCAATTGTGAGGGGGTGCATTTTGAGGTGGTTTCGGCATCAAAATCTGCACCCTCTTGCCCCGTGTGAACGAGCTCTTACAATCTCCAGATAAAGTCATTTGGGTCTACCTGAGTCTTCTTTGCAATGCAGGCCTATGCTAAAAAGGTGACCAGAGCAGCACCAGAGGGGAAAAGTGCAGTCTGTCCGTCTGAGAGCCATTGTCCAGCATCACCAATGCTGAAGCCCTGGGACATGTAAGAATTGCCATTCTCCTTCAGGATTTTCTGGTAAAGAGCTGAATTCAGGTCTTGAACCAGCAAAGCAGCCCCTGACCATCACCCTACCACCACCATGTTTGACTGTTGGTATTATGTTATTTTCCTGAAATGCTGTGTTAGTTTTACACCAAATATAATGAGTTGCACACCCTCCAAAATGTTCCACTTTTGTCTTGTCAGTCAACAGAATATTTTCCTAAAAGTCTTGGGATTGTCAAGGTGTTATTTTTGGTAAATGTGACATGGGCCTTTGTGGTCTTTTTGGTCAGCAGTGGTTTTTGCATTGGATATTATTTTTGCCCAATCTCTTTCATATTGTTTAATCAAGTGAGGCTGAAGGCGCAAGCTGGAAGGGTAGGCCTACATGACAGGAGTTAGCTAGGAGCAAGTAGGAGAGTGTACTGAAGGGGTTAAACAGTCGGGAGGGTTCACACGGTGTAACGTGCCGCGTGATGTGGCATGTAGATGCCGCGTGAGCTTTTGCGGGCCGTTCACGCTCCCATTGATTTCAATGGGAGCGGGAATCGTATGCGCCGCGCTATTTTGCGGCCGCAAAATAGCACGGTGCATACGATCCCTGCTCCCATTGAAATCAATGGGAGCATGAATGGCCCGCAAAAGCTCACGCGGCGTCTACGTGCCACATCACGCGGCACGTTACACTGTGTGAACCCTCCCTTAGAGGACTAAGTCAGAGGTTCTCAGGGAGGGGAGGAAGGAAAGGGGGGGAGAGAGGGGCATATATAAACAAAAGGCATGAAGATTCTCACTGTAAAGCAGAGGGAAGAACAAGCCCCCACCATTCCCCCCTTTTTTATTGGTTGTTATTAGTTGTTGAATTTGTCACAGTGACTTTAGTGGTGGGGGTCCTCGAGGTTGGTGTGGCGGAAATGTTGTGGTGAGGAGGGTCCCGCAGTAGGGGCTGGACTCCCCAGACCATTTGGAATGTGGCTAGTTGGATTATCGTGAATTAATTGCTAATATGGGTCTTTATGGCCTTAGGTATCGGGCAATTAATTAAATCAGTTCCCCTGAGCTGGTGTTGAACGGCTAGGGTTAACAGCTGGTGCTCAAAGAATATGGAAAACTGTTTGGTTTTTGGGCCCCAAGGACCTCCATTGTTGGGTAGTAATTAAAGGTATTCTGGTGGGGATTGTTGTTTGGTTGCACTTTAAATTGGTTATTCAACTTAATTTAATTTAATAAATGGCAGCTGTGACCAATTAATCCAAAACTTGTGTGGAGTATAAGAATATAAGAAGATGTGACTTGACAATACCCTGGTCATGGGGTTGTCCCATAACAAGGATCCTATCTATACTGCTTGTTAATGTGGATTTAAGACTTTTCCTAAATACACTGCTTCAGCAAAACTGCTTTGTTTGTCCACTATCTTAATTTATTCACTTCATTGTTGACACTGCGTTTCTATGGCCCTTGGGATTATCTGCTCAAATGTCAAGTGGGGAGGGAGGAGGGGCTAAGTGCACGGAGCGAGCCTGTGTCTGTAGCTGTTCCTGTGTCTGTGTCCTGTGAACTAGCTTCCTGCTCTCAGATAAAAGAGGGGGGAAATGAGTGCTGCTTTCTTATATAAAACAGTCTAAATCCAAGTGGGTAGAGATGAGCGAACAGTGTTCTATCGAACTCATGTTCGATCGGATATTAGGCTGTTCGGCATGTTCGAATCGAATCGAACACTGCGTGGTAAAGTGCGCCATTACTCGATTCCCCTCCCACCTTCCCTGGCGCCTTTTTTGCTCCAATAACAGCGCAGAGTAGGTGGGACAGGAACTACGACACCGGTGACGTTGAAAAAAGTAGGCAAAACCCATTGGCTGCCGAAAACATGTGACCTCTAATTTAAAAGAACAGCGACGCCCAGCTTCGCGTCATTCTGAGCTTGCAATTCACCGGGGACGGAGGTTTCCGTCCAGTTAGCTAGGGCTTAGATTCTGGGTAGGCAGGGACAGGCTAGGATAGGAAGGAGAAGACAACCAACAGCTCTTATAAGAGCTAAATTCCAGGGAGAAGCTTGTCAGTGTAACGTGGCACTGACGGGCTCAATCGCCGCAACCCAGCTTTCCGCGGATTCTGAATGGAATACACTGTCAGTGTATTCCCGTATACCCGATATATACCCCCGATACCCGTTCCAATGGTGTGCCCCCCCACCTTCACCCCAGAAATACCCTGCAAGTCCCCTAGCAATAGAATTGGGGCTATATACACCCACTATTTTTGCTACTGCCATATAGTGCCATTGTCTCCCTGGGAATTCAAAGAATATATTGGGCTTACATATAACTTCAATTCCAGGGAGAAGCTTGTCAGTGTAACGTGGCACTGACGGGCTCAATCGCCGCAACCCAGCTTTCCCAGGATCCTGAATGGAATACACTGACAGTGTATTCCCGTATACCCGATATATACCCCCGATACCCGTTCCAACGGTGTGCCCCCCCACTTTCACCCCAGAAATACACTGCAAGTCCCCTAGCAATAGAATTGGGGCTATATACACCCACTATTTTTGCTACTGCCATATAGTGCCATTGTCTGACTGGGAATTCAAAGAATATATTGGGGTTACGTGCACCCACAATTTTTGCTACTGGTATATAGTGCCATTGTCTGACTGGGAATTCAAAGAATATATTGGGGTTATAAATACCCTCATTTCTTGCTACTGGTATATAGTGCCATTGTCTGACTGGGAATTCAAAGAATATATTGGGGTTATAAATACCCTCATTTCTTGCTACTGGTATATAGTGCCATTGTCTGACTGGGAATTCAAAGAATATATTGGGGTTATAAATACCCTCATTTCTTGCTACTGGTATATAGTGCCATTGTCTGACTGGGAATTCAAAGAATATATTGGGGTTATAAATACCCTCATTTCTTGCTACTGCCATATAGTGCCAGTTTCTGACTGGGAATTCAAAGAATATATTGGGGTTATAAATACCCTCATTTCTTGCTACTGGTATATAGTGCCATTGTCTGACTGGGAATTCAAAGAATATATTGGGTTTACAAATACCCTCATTTCTTGCTACTGCCATATAGTGCCAGTTTCTGACTGGTAATTCAAAGAATATATTGGGGTTACGTGCACCCACAATTTTTGCTACTGGTATATAGTGCCATTGTCTGACTGGGAATTCAAAGAATATATTGGGGTTACAAATACCCTAATTTCTTGCTACTGGTATATAGTGCCATTGTCTGACTGGGAATTCAAAGAATATATTGGGGTTACAAATACCCTCATTTCTTGCTACTGCCATATAGTGCCAGTTTCTGACTGGTAATTCAAAGAATATATTGGGGTTACGTGCACCCACAATTTTTGCTACTGGTATATAGTGCCAATTTCTAACTGGGAATTCAAAATGCGCAAGGCTCCCGGAAAGGGACGTGGATGAGGCCGTGGGCGAGGTCGGGGGAATGGTTCTGGGGAGCAAGGTAGCAGTGAAGCCACAGGGCGTCCCGTGCCTACTCCTGTGGGGCAGCAAGCATTGTGCCACTCCACAGTGCCAGGGTTGCTTGCCACATTAACTAAACTGCAGGGTACAAACCTTAGTAGGCCCGAGAACCAGGAACAGGTCTTGCAATGGCTGTCAGAGAACGCTTACAGCACATTGTCCAGCAGCCAGTCAGACTCTGCCTCCTCTCCTCCTATTACCAAAAAAGTCTCCGCTCCTTTCATTGTCCCTCAACCTGCCTCTCCACGTCACGATTCCACGAACCTAACAGAGGAGCATCTGTGTCCAGATGCTCAAACACTAGAGTCTCCTCCATCTCCGTTCGATTTGGTGGTGGATGACCAGCAACCCACCCTCATCGACGATGATGTGACGCAGTTGCCGTCAGGGCATCCAGTTGACCGGCGCATTGTGCGGGAGGAGGAGATGAGACAGGAGTTGGAAGAGGAAGTGGTGGATGATGAGGACACTGACCCGACCTGGACAGGGGGATGTCAAGCGGGGAAAGTAGTGTGGATGTTGAGGCAGGTGCAGCACCAAAAAGGGTAGCTAGAGGCAGAGGCAGAGGTCAGCAGCTTAGGCGAAGCCAGGCCACACCCGGAATCTCCCAAGATGTTCCAGTTCGTACCCAGCCCCGAAAAACTCCCACCTCGAGGGCACGTTTCTCGAAGGTGTGGAGTTTTTTCAAGGAATGCGCCGAGGACAGATATAGTGTTGTCTGCACAATTTGCCTCTCGAAATTGATTAGGGGCTCTGAGAAGAGCAACCTGTCCACCACTTCAATGCGCCGTCATTTGGAATCCAAGCACTGGAATCAGTGGCAGGCAGCAACGGCAGGACAAAGGCCGCCTGCCGTTCACGCCACTGCCACTGCCTCTGCCACTGCCTCTGCCTCTGCCACTGCCACTGCTGACTGTGCTGGCGATGCACTCGAGAGGTCGAGCCAGGACACCACTTCATCTGCCTCCGCCACTTTGTTGACTTCCCCCTCATCCTCCCCTGTTCCTGTCTTATCTCCTTCTCCTGCACCATCAAAGGCACCATCAGGCGCTTCTTTACAACAACCCACCATCTCTCAGACATTGGAGCGGCGGCAGAAATACACTGCTAACCACCCACACACGCAAGCCTTGAACGCCAACATCGCTAAACTGCTGGCCCAGGAGATGTTGGCGTTCCGGCTTGTTGAAACTCCCGCCTTCCTGGACCTGATGGCAACTGCGGCACCTCGCTATGCCGTCCCTAGCCGTCACTACTTCTCCCGGTGTGCCATCCCCGCCTTGCACCAGCACGTGTCACTCAACATCAGGCGGGCCCTTAGTTCCGCGCTTTGCACAAAGGTCCACTTGACCACCGACGCGTGGACAAGTGCATGCGGACAGGGACGCTACATTTCACTGACGGCACACTGGGTGAATGTAGTTGAGGCTGGGACTGCTTCCCAAACTGGCCCGGTGTACCTCGTCTCCCCGCCTAACATTTCTGGCAGGGACACGAGAAGAACACCCCCCTCCTCCTCCTCCTCTACCGCCTCCTCCTCCGCCACCGCCTCCTCCTCCGCCACCGCCTCCTCCTCCGCTGTTAGATTGACCCCAGCTACGAGTTGGAAACGTTGCAGCACTGGCGTTGGTAGACGTCAGCAGGCTGTGCTGAAGCTGATCAGCTTGGGGGACAGACAGCACACTGCCTCCGAGGTGAGGGATGCCCTCCTCGATGAGACGGCAATATGGTTTGAGCCGCTGCACCTGGGCCCAGGCATGGTCGTTTGTGATAACGGCCGGAACCTGGTAGCAGCTCTGGAGCTTGCCGGACTCCAACATGTTCCATGCCTGGTCCACGTCTTCAACCTAGTGGTGCAACGTTTCCTAAAGAGCTACCCCAGAGCTACTGGTGAAAGTGCGGCGCATGTGCGCCCACTTTCGCAAGTCGACAGTAGCCGCTGCTAGCTTAAAATCTCTCCAGCAACGCCTGCATGTGCCACAACACCGGCTTTTGTGCGACGTCCCCACACGCTGGAACTCAACGTTTCAGATGTTGAATAGAGTGGTTGAGCAGCAGAGACCTTTGATGGAATACCAGCTACAAAACCCTAGGGTGCCACAAAGTCAGCTGCCTCAGTTTCACATCCATGAGTGGCCATGGATGAGAGACCTTTGTGACATCCTACGGGTCTTTGAGGAGTCCACAAGGAGGGTGAGCTCTGAGGATGCGATGGTGAGCCTTACAATCCCGCTCTTGTGTGTTCTGAGAGAATCCCTGATTGACATCAGGGATAACTCAGATCACACAGAGGAGTTAGGGATAGCATCCGATCCGTCACAGCTGGAGAGTAGGTCCACACATCTGTCCGCTTCACTGCGTTTAATGGAGGAGGAGGAGGAGGAAGAAGAGTTGTCCGATGATGTGATGGTGATACAGGAGACTTCCGGGCAACTTCGAATCGTCCCATTGTTGCAGCGCGGATGGGTAGACATGGAGGATGAGGAGGAAATGGAGATTGAACTTTCCGGTGGGGTCAGAGGAGTCATGCCAACTAACACTGTGGCAGACATGGCTGAGTTCATGTTGGGGTGCTTTACAACCGACAAGCGTATTGTCAAAATCATGGAGGACAACCAGTACTGGATCTTTGCTATCCTTGACCCCCGGTATAAAAACAACATCTCGTCTTTTATTCCGGTAGAGGGGAGGGCCAATCGCATCAATGCTTGCCACAGGCAATTGGTGCAGAATATGATGGAGATGTTTCCAGCATGTGACGTTGGCGGCAGGGAGGGCAGTTCCTCCAGTAGGCAACCAAGTTCTCACCGGTCCACACAAACGAGGGGCACACTGTCTAAGGTCTGGGACACCTTGATGGCACCCCCTCGCCAAAGTGCCGCCACGGAGGGTCCTAGTGTCACCAGGCGTGAGAAGTATAGGCGCATGTTGCGGGAATACCTTTCCGACCACAGCCCTGTCCTCTCCGACCCCTCTGCACCCTACACATATTGGGTGTCGAAGTTGGACCTGTGGCTTGAACTTGCCCTATATGCCTTGGAGGTGCTGTCCTGTCCTGCCGCCAGCGTCCTATCTGAGAGGGTGTTCAGTGCAGCCGGTGGCATCATCACTGACAAGCGCACCCGTCTGTCAGCTGAGAGTGCCGACCGGCTCACTTTGATAAAAATGAACCACCACTGGATAGAGCCTTCATTTTTGGGCCCACCTGTGTAAAGAACCCCAACATGAAACTCCATGTCTGTACTCAACCTCTCCAATTCCTCCGCATCCTCATACTCATCCACCATAAGCGTTGCACAATTCTGCTAATACTAGGCTCCCTCCACCCTGATTTCCCCCAACTCTGCTGGTTAGAGGCTCCCTCCACCCTGATTTCCACCAACTCTGCTGGTTAGAGGCTCCCTCCACCCTGCTTTCCCACAACTCTGCTGGTTAGAGGCTCCCTCCACCCTGATTTCCACCAACTCTGCTGGTTAGAGGCTCCCTCCACCATGAATTGGTCCAAACTGGGCTGTTTAGAGGCTCCCTTCACCATGAATTGGTCCAAACTGGGGTTTTTAGAGGCTCCCTCCACCATGAATTGGTCCAAACTGGGCTGTTTAGAGGCTCCCTCCACCATGAATTGGTCCAAACTGGGGTTTTTAGAGGC